>NW_027069172.1:0-119166 GCF_037157495.1 Lathamus discolor
TCTATATCTAACCCATTTTTGCTCACTCCTAACGCATTTTAAGCCATTTTTCACCATTTCTGTCCCAATTTAAACCTTTTGGGCCATTTCTAGCAGAGTTTTGCAAACTTCTAACCCATTTTAAGCAATTTTTGGCCATTCCTACCCCAGTTTTACCCCTATCTAACCACCTTTAAGCCGCTTTTGGCCATTTATAACCCAATTTTCCTCAGCTCTAACCCTTTTTGAGCCTTTTTTTGCTCTACCTGAACGATTTTTGCCAACTTTCCACTCGTTTGAAGGTTTTTTCTATTTCCTTTCTAACCAACTTTTCCCCATTTCTTACCTGCTTTAACCCATTTTTGCCATTTCTAACCATTGCACACACATCTCTAACCTGCTTTAAAGCCTTTTTGGCTATTTCTAACCCGCTTTTGGCCAACTTAGGCCATTTCTAACCCGTTTTCGCACATCTCTAACCCGCTTTAAAGCTTTTTTGGCCGTTTCTAACCCGTTTTAAGCCAGCTTTGGTCATTTCTGACCCATTTTTGCACATCTCTAACCTTTTTTAAGCCGGTTTTGGCTATTTCTCACTCATCTCTGCTTACCTCTAACCCTTTTTAAACCGGTTTTGGCCATTTCTAATCCAATTTTTGAACATTTCTAACCCGTTTTAAATCATTTTTGGCCATTTCTATCCCATTTTTGCGTGTCTAGAACCCTTTTAATGCATTTTTGACTCATTCTAAACCATTTTTGCCCACTTTCCACCCGTTTTAAGCTAGTTTTTTTTCTGTTTCTAACCCAGTTTTCCCCATTTCTTTACCCACTTGAATCCATTTTTGGCCATTTCTAGCCCATTTTTGCACATCTCTAACCTGCTTTAAAGCAGTTTTGGCCATTTCTAACCATTTCTGGCACATCTCTAACCTCTTTTAAGCCATTCTTTGCCATTTCTAACCCATTTCTGCTCATCTCTAGCCCTTTTAAAGCCACGTTTGGGTCTTTCTACACCATTTTTTCTGACTTTCAACCTGGTTTAAGCCATTTTTCTTTCCTTTTCTAACTCATTTTTTGCCCATTGCTCACACGATTTAAACCATTTTTGGGTTTATCTAAACCATTTTTACACACTTCTAACACATTTTAAGCCATTTTTCACTATTTCTATCCCATTTTAAGGCGTTTTTGGCCATTTGTAACCCATTTTTGCATACATCTAACCCTTTTAAAGCCATTTTGGGCTCTTTCTAAAACACTCTCTTCCGCATTCAAGTAATTATAAGCATTTTTTTTCTTTTCTGACCCATTTTTGGCCCAGTTCTCACACGTTTTATGCCATTTTCGGCTACATCTAACCCTTTTTTACCCACTACTAACCCATTTTAACCCTTTTTTGGCTATATCTAACCCATTTTAAGCTATTTTTGGCCATTTCTAACCCTTTTTTGCTCATCTCTAGCCCCTTTTAAGCCTAATTTGGCTTTTTCTAAACCGTTCTCGCATACCTCTAACCCTTTTAAGCCGGTTTTGGCCATTTCTAATGCATTTTTTGTCCATTTTTGAGGCTTTTTAAATAAATTTTGGCCATTTCTATTCCATTTCTGCAAATCTCTAACCCTTTTAAAGCCATTTTTGGTTCTTTCTAAACCATTTCTCCCCACTTTCAACACGGTTTATGCTATTTTTTTTTTTCCGTTTCTAACCCAGTTTTCTGCATTTCTCACCATCTTTAATCCATTTTTTTGCCACTTCTAACCATTTTTTTTTTTTTTTTTTTTGCACATCTCTTACCTGCTTTAAAGCCTTTTTGGCCATTTCTAACCCATTTTTGGCCATTCTTAACCTGTTTTATGCCATTCTTGGCCATTTCTAACTCATTTTTGCACATCTCTAACCCCTTTTAAGCTACTTTTGGCCATTTCTTATCCATTTTTTGTCCATTTCTAACCCATTTTTCTCCATTTCTAACACATTTTAAAGAGTTTTTGGCCATTTCTATCCCATTTTTGCACATCTCTAATCCTTTTTAAGCCTTTTTGGGCTATGTCTTCACCATTTTTTCCCTCATTCAAAACTTTTTATGCTTTTTTTCTGTTTCTAATGCAGTTTTTCCCATTTCTCTCCCGCTTTAATCCTTTTTTGGCCATTTCTGACCAGTTTTTGCACATCTCTAACCTGCTTTAAAGCCTTTTTGGCCATTTCTATCCCAGTTTTTGCATATCTCTAACCCTTTTTAAGCCTTTTTTGGCTATACCTTAACCATTTTTGCCCTCCTTCAACTCTTATTAAGCTTTTTTTTTTTTTCTGTTTCTAACACAGTTTCTCCCAATTATTACCCGCTTTAATCCATTTTAGGCCATTTCTAACCCACTTTTACACATCTCTAACCTGCTTTAAAGCATTTTTGGCCATTTCCAACCATTTTTGGCACATCTATAAGCCCTTTTAAGCCATTTTTTGCCATTTCTAACCCATTTTTGCACATCTCTAACCCTTTTAAAGCCATTTTTGCCTCTTTCTACACGATGTTTTCTCGCTCTCAACCCGTTTTAAGCCATTTTTAGTTCTTTTCTAACTCATTTTTTGCCTGGTTCTCACACGATTTAAACCGTTTTCGGCTATATCTAACCCATTTTTGCTCACTCCTAACGCATTTTAAGCCATTTTTCACCATTTCTGTCCCAATTTAAACCTTTTGGGCCATTTCTAGCAGAGTTTTGCAAACTTCTAACCCATTTTAAGCAATTTTTGGCCATTCCTACCCCAGTTTTACCCCTATCTAACCACCTTTAAGCCGCTTTTGGCCATTTATAACCCAATTTTCCTCAGCTCTAACCCTTTTTGAGCCTTTTTTTGCTCTACCTGAACGATTTTTGCCAACTTTCCACTCGTTTGAAGGTTTTTTCTATTTCCTTTCTAACCAACTTTTCCCCATTTCTTACCTGCTTTAACCCATTTTTGCCATTTCTAACCATTGCACACACATCTCTAACCTGCTTTAAAGCCTTTTTGGCCATTTCTAACCCGCTTTTGGCCAACTTAGGCCATTTCTAACCCGTTTTCGCACATCTCTAACCCGCTTTAAAGCTTTTTTGGCCGTTTCTAACCCGTTTTAAGCCAGCTTTGGTCATTTCTGACCCATTTTTGCACATCTCTAACCTTTTTTAAGCCGGTTTTGGCTATTTCTCACTCATCTCTGCTTACCTCTAACCCTTTTTAAACCGGTTTTGGCCATTTCTAATCCAATTTTTGAACATTTCTAACCAGTTTTAAATCATTTTTGGCCATTTCTATCCCATTTTTGCGTGTCTAGAACGCTTTTAATGCATTTTTGACTCTTTCTCAACCATTTTTGCCCACTTTCCACCCGTTTTAAGCTAGTTTTTTTCTGTTTCTAACCCAGTTTTCCCCATTTCTTTACCCACTTGAATCCATTTTTGGCCATTTCTAGCCCATTTTTGCACATCTCTAACCTGCTTTAAAGCAGTTTTGGCCATTTCTAACCATTTCTGGCACATCTCTAACCTCTTTTAAGCCATTCTTTGCCATTTCTAACCCATTTCTGCTCATCTCTAGCCCTTTTAAAGCCACGTTTGGGTCTTTCTACACCATTTTTTCTGACTTTCAACCTGGTTTAAGCCATTTTTCTTTCCTTTTCTAACTCATTTTTTGCCCATTGCTCACACGATTTAAACCATTTTTGGATTTATCTAAACCATTTTTACACACTTCTAACACATTTTAAGCCATTTTTCACTATTTCTATCCCATTTTAAGGCGTTTTTGGCCATTTGTAACCCATTTTTGCATACATCTAACCCTTTTAAAGCCGTTTTTGGCTCTTTCAAAAACACTCTCTTCCGCATTCAAGTAATTATAAGCATTTTTTTTTCTTTTCTGACCCATTTTTGGCCCAGTTCTCACACGTTTTATGCCATTTTCGGCTACATCTAACCCTTTTTTACCCACTACTAACCCATTTTAACCCTTTTTTGGCTATATCTAACCCATTTTAAGCTATTTTTGGCCATTTCTAACCCTTTTTTGCTCATCTCTAGCCCCTTTTAAGCCTAATTTGGCTTTTTCTAAACCGTTCTCGCATACCTCTAACCCTTTTAAGCCGGTTTTAGCCATTTCTAATGCATTTTTTGTCCATTTTTGAGGCTTTTTAAATAAATTTTGGCCATTTCTATTCCATTTTTGCAAATCTCTAACCCTTTTAAAGCCATTTTTGGTTCTTTCTAAACCATTTCTCCCCACTTTCAACACGGTTTATGCTATTTTTTTTTTTTCCGTTTCTAACCCAGTTTTCTGCATTTCTCACCATCTTTAATCCATTTTTTTGCCACTTCTAACCATTTTATTTTTTTTTTTTTTGCACATCTCTTACCTGCTTTAAAGCCTTTTTGGCCATTTCTAACCCATTTTTGGCCATTCTTAACCTGTTTTATGCCATTCTTGGCCATTTCTAACTCATTTTTGCACATCTCTAACCCCTTTTAAGCTACTTTTGGCCATTTCTTATCCATTTTTTGTCCATTTCTAACCCATTTTTCTCCATTTCTAACACATTTTAAAGAGTTTTTGGCCATTTCTATCCCATTTTTGCACATCTCTAATCCTTTTTAAGCCTTTTTGGGCTATGTCTTCACCATTTTTTCCCTCATTCAAAACTTTTTATGCTTTTTTTCTGTTTCTAATGCAGTTTTTCCCATTTCTCTCCCGCTTTAATCCTTTTTTGGCCATTTCTGACCAGTTTTTGCACATCTCTAACCTGCTTTAAAGCCTTTTTGGCCATTTCTATCCCAGTTTTTGCATATCTCTAACCCTTTTTAAGCCTTTTTTGGCTATACCTTAACCATTTTTGCCCTCCTTCAACTCTTATTAAGCTTTTTTTTCTTCAGTTTCTAACACAGTTTCTCCCCATTATTACCCGCTTTAATCCATTTTAGGCCATTTCTAACCCACTTTTACACATCTCTAACCTGCTTTAAAGCATTTTTGGCCATTTCCAACCATTTTTGGCACATCTATAAGCCCTTTTAAGCCATTTTTTGCCATTTCTAACCCATTTTTGCACATCTCTAACCCTTTTAAAGCCATTTTTGCCTCTTTCTACACGATGTTTTCTCGCTCTCAACCCGTTTTAAGCCATTTTTAGTTCTTTTCTAACTCATTTTTTGCCTGGTTCTCACACGATTTAAACCGTTTTCGGCTATATCTAACCCATTTTTGCTCACTCCTAACGCATTTTAAGCCATTTTTCACCATTTCTGTCCCAATTTAAACCTTTTGGGCCATTTCTAGCAGAGTTTTGCAAACTTCTAACCCATTTTAAGCAATTTTTGGCCATTCCTACCCCAGTTTTACCCCTATCTAACCACCTTTAAGCCGCTTTTGGCCATTTATAACCCAATTTTCCTCAGCTCTAACCCTTTTTGAGCCTTTTTTTGCTCTACCTGAACGATTTTTGCCAACTTTCCACTCGTTTGAAGGTTTTTTCTATTTCCTTTCTAACCAACTTTTCCCCATTTCTTACCTGCTTTAACCCATTTTTGCCATTTCTAACCATTGCACACACATCTCTAACCTGCTTTAAAGCCTTTTTGGCCATTTCTAACCCGCTTTTGGCCAACTTAGGCCATTTCTAACCCGTTTTCGCACATCTCTAACCCGCTTTAAAGCTTTTTTGGCCGTTTCTAACCCGTTTTAAGCCAGCTTTGGTCATTTCTGACCCATTTTTGCACATCTCTAACCTTTTTTAAGCCGGTTTTGGCTATTTCTCACTCATCTCTGCTTACCTCTAACCCTTTTTAAACCGGTTTTGGCCATTTCTAATCCAATTTTTGAACATTTCTAACCAGTTTTAAATCATTTTTGGCCATTTCTATCCCATTTTTGCGTGTCTAGAACCCTTTTAATGCATTTTTGACTCATTCTAAACCATTTTTGCCCACTTTCCACCCGTTTTAAGCTAGTTTTTTTCTGTTTCTAACCCAGTTTTCCCCATTTCTTTACCCACTTGAATCCATTTTTGGCCATTTCTAGCCCATTTTTGCACATCTCTAACCTGCTTTAAAGCAGTTTTGGCCATTTCTAACCATTTCTGGCACATCTCTAACCTCTTTTAAGCCATTCTTTGCCATTTCTAACCCATTTCTGCTCATCTCTAGCCCTTTTAAAGCCACGTTTGGGTCTTTCTACACCATTTTTTCTGACTTTCAACCTGGTTTAAGCCATTTTTCTTTCCTTTTCTAACTCATTTTTTGCCCATTGCTCACACGATTTAAACCATTTTTGGATTTAGCTAAACCATTTTTACACACTTCTAACACATTTTAAGCCATTTTTCACTATTTCTATCCCATTTTAAGGCGTTTTTGGCCATTTGTAACCCATTTTTGCATACATCTAACCCTTTTAAAGCCGTTTTTGGCTCTTTCAAAAACACTCTCTTCCGCATTCAAGTAATTATAAGCATTTTTTTTTCTTTTCTGACCCATTTTTGGCCCAGTTCTCACACGTTTTATGCCATTTTCGGCTACATCTAACCCTTTTTTACCCACTACTAACCCATTTTAACCCTTTTTTGGCTATATCTAACCCATTTTAAGCTATTTTTGGCCATTTCTAACCCTTTTTTGCTCATCTCTAGCCCCTTTTAAGCCTAATTTGGCTTTTTCTAAACCGTTCTCGCATACCTCTAACCCTTTTAAGCCGGTTTTAGCCATTTCTAATGCATTTTTTGTCCATTTTTGAGGCTTTTTAAATAAATTTTGGCCATTTCTATTCCATTTTTGCAAATCTCTAACCCTTTTAAAGCCATTTTTGGTTCTTTCTAAACCATTTCTCCCCACTTTCAACACGGTTTATGCTATTTTTTTTTTTTCCGTTTCTAACCCAGTTTTCTGCATTTCTCACCATCTTTAATCCATTTTTTTGCCACTTCTAACCATTTTATTTTTTTTTTTTTTTGCACATCTCTTACCTGCTTTAAAGCCTTTTTGGCCATTTCTAACCCATTTTTGGCCATTCTTAACCTGTTTTATGCCATTCTTGGCCATTTCTAACTCATTTTTGCACATCTCTAACCCCTTTTAAGCTACTTTTGGCCATTTCTTATCCATTTTTTGTCCATTTCTAACCCATTTTTCTCCATTTCTAACACATTTTAAAGAGTTTTTGGCCATTTCTATCCCATTTTTGCACATCTCTAATCCTTTTTAAGCCTTTTTGGGCTATATCTTCACCATTTTTTCCCTCATTCAAAACTTTTTATGCTTTTTTTCTGTTTCTAATGCAGTTTTTCCCATTTCTCTCCCGCTTTAATCCTTTTTTGGCCATTTCTGACCAGTTTTTGCACATCTCTAACCTGCTTTAAAGCCTTTTTGGCCATTTCTATCCCAGTTTTTGCATATCTCTAACCCTTTTTAAGCCTTTTTTGGCTATACCTTAACCATTTTTGCCCTCCTTCAACTCTTATTAAGCTTTTTTTTCTTCAGTTTCGAACACAGTTTCTCCCAATTATTACCCGCTTTAATCCATTTTAGGCCATTTCTAACCCACTTTTACACATCTCTAACCTGCTTTAAAGCATTTTTGGCCATTTCCAACCATTTTTGGCACATCTATAAGCCCTTTTAAGCCATTTTTTGCCATTTCTAACCCATTTTTGCACATCTCTAACCCTTTTAAAGCCATTTTTGCCTCTTTCTACACGATGTTTTCTCGCTCTCAACCCGTTTTAAGCCATTTTTAGTTCTTTTCTAACTCATTTTTTGCCTGGTTCTCACACGATTTAAACCGTTTTCGGCTATATCTAACCCATTTTTGCTCACTCCTAACGCATTTTAAGCCATTTTTCACCATTTCTGTCCCAATTTAAACCTTTTGGGCCATTTCTAGCACAGTTTTGCAAACTTCTAACCCATTTTAAGCAATTTTTGGCCATTCCTACCCCGGTTTTACCCCTATCTAACCACCTTTAAGCCGCTTTTGGCCATTTATAACCCATTTTTCCTCAGCTCTAACCCTTTTTGAGCCTTTTTTTGCTCTACCTGAACGATTTTTGCCAACTTTCCACTCGTTTGAAGGTTTTTTCTATTTCCTTTCTAACCAACTTTTCCCCATTTCTTACCTGCTTTAACCCATTTTTGCCATTTCTAACCATTGCACACACATCTCTAACCTGCTTTAAAGCCTTTTTGGCCATTTCTAACCCGCTTTTGGCCAACTTAGGCCATTTCTAACCCGTTTTCGCACATCTCTAACCCGCTTTAAAGCTTTTTTGGCCGTTTCTAACCCGTTTTAAGCCAGCTTTGGTCATTTCTGACCCATTTTTGCACATCTCTAACCTTTTTTAAGCCGGTTTTGGCTATTTCTCACTCATCTCTGCTTACCTCTAACCCTTTTTAAACCGGTTTTGGCCATTTCTAATCCAATTTTTGAACATTTCTAACCCGTTTTAAATCATTTTTGGCCATTTCTATCCCATTTTTGCGTGTCTAGAACCCTTTTAATGCATTTTTGACTCATTCTAAACCATTTTTGCCCACTTTCCACCCGTTTTAAGCTAGTTTTTTTCTGTTTCTAACCCAGTTTTCCCCATTTCTTTACCCACTTGAATCCATTTTTGGCCATTTCTAGCCCATTTTTGCACATCTCTAACCTGCTTTAAAGCAGTTTTGGCCATTTCTAACCATTTCTGGCACATCTCTAACCTCTTTTAAGCCATTCTTTGCCATTTCTAACCCATTTCTGCTCATCTCTAGCCCTTTTAAAGCCACGTTTGGGTCTTTCTACACCATTTTCTCTGACTTTCAACCTGGTTTAAGCCATTTTTCTTTCCTTTTCTAACTCATTTTTTGCCCATTGCTCACACGATTTAAACCATTTTTGGATTTATCTAAACCATTTTTACACACTTCTAACACATTTTAAGCCATTTTTCACTATTTCTATCCCATTTTAAGGCGTTTTTGGCCATTTGTAACCCATTTTTGCATACATCTAACCCTTTTAAAGCCATTTTGGGCTCTTTCTAAAACACTCTCTTCCGCATTCAAGTAATTATAAGCATTTTTTTTTCTTTTCTGACCCATTTTTGGCCCAGTTCTCACACGTTTTATGCCATTTTCGGCTACATCTAACCCTTTTTTACCCACTACTAACCCATTTTAACCCTTTTTTGGCTATATCTAACCCATTTTAAGCTATTTTTGGCCATTTCTAACCCTTTTTTGCTCATCTCTAGCCCCTTTTAAGCCTAATTTGGCTTTTTCTAAACCGTTCTCGCATACCTCTAACCCTTTTAAGCCGGTTTTGGCCATTTCTTATGCATTTTTTGTCCATTTTTGAGGCTTTTTAAATAAATTTTGGCCATTTCTATTCCATTTTTGCAAATCTCTAACCCTTTTAAAGCCATTTTTGGTTCTTTCTAAACCATTTCTCCCCACTTTCAACACGGTTTATGCTATTTTTTTTTTTTCCGTTTCTAACCCAGTTTTCTGCATTTCTCACCATCTTTAATCCATTTTTTTTGCCACTTCTAACCATTTTATTTTTTTTTTTTTTGCACATCTCTTACCTGCTTTAAAGCCTTTTTGGCCATTTCTAACCCATTTTTGGCCATTCTTAACCTGTTTTATGCCATTCTTGGCCATTTCTAACTCATTTTTGCACATCTCTAACCCCTTTTAAGCTACTTTTGGCCATTTCTTATCCATTTTTTGTCCATTTCTAACCCATTTTTCTCCATTTCTAACACATTTTAAAGAGTTTTTGGCCATTTCTATCCCATTTTTGCACATCTCTAATCCTTTTTAAGCCTTTTTGGGCTATATCTTCACCATTTTTTCCCTCATTCAAAACTTTTTATGCTTTTTTTCTGTTTCTAATGCAGTTTTTCCCATTTCTCTCCCGCTTTAATCCTTTTTTGGCCATTTCTGACCAGTTTTTGCACATCTCTAACCTGCTTTAAAGCCTTTTTGGCCATTTCTATCCCAGTTTTTGCATATCTCTAACCCTTTTTAAGCCTTTTTTGGCTATACCTTAACCATTTTTGCCCTCCTTCAACTCTTATTAAGCTTTTTTTTCTTCAGTTTCTAACACAGTTTCTCCCCATTATTACCCGCTTTAATCCATTTTAGGCCATTTCTAACCCACTTTTACACATCTCTAACCTGCTTTAAAGCATTTTTGGCCATTTCCAACCATTTTTGGCACATCTATAAGCCCTTTTAAGCCATTTTTTGCCATTTCTAACCCATTTTTGCACATCTCTAACCCTTTTAAAGCCATTTTTGCCTCTTTCTACACGATGTTTTCTCGCTCTCAACCCGTTTTAAGCCATTTTTAGTTCTTTTCTAACTCATTTTTTGCCTGGTTCTCACACGATTTAAACCGTTTTCGGCTATATCTAACCCATTTTTGCTCACTCCTAACGCATTTTAAGCCATTTTTCACCATTTCTGTCCCAATTTAAACCTTTTGGGCCATTTCTAGCACAGTTTTGCAAACTTCTAACCCATTTTAAGCAATTTTTGGCCATTCCTACCCCGGTTTTACCCCTATCTAACCACCTTTAAGCCGCTTTTGGCCATTTATAACCCATTTTTCCTCAGCTCTAACCCTTTTTGAGCCTTTTTTTGCTCTACCTGAACGATTTTTGCCAACTTTCCACTCGTTTGAAGGTTTTTTCTATTTCCTTTCTAACCAACTTTTCCCCATTTCTTACCTGCTTTAACCCATTTTTGCCATTTCTAACCATTGCACACACATCTCTAACCTGCTTTAAAGCCTTTTTGGCCATTTCTAACCCGCTTTTGGCCAACTTAGGCCATTTCTAACCCGTTTTCGCACATCTCTAACCCGCTTTAAAGCTTTTTTGGCCGTTTCTAACCCGTTTTAAGCCAGCTTTGGTCATTTCTGACCCATTTTTGCACATCTCTAACCTTTTTTAAGCCGGTTTTGGCTATTTCTCACTCATCTCTGCTTACCTCTAACCCTTTTTAAACCGGTTTTGGCCATTTCTAATCCAATTTTTGAACATTTCTAACCCGTTTTAAATCATTTTTGGCCATTTCTATCCCATTTTTGCGTGTCTAGAACCCTTTTAATGCATTTTTGACTCATTCTAAACCATTTTTGCCCACTTTCCACCCGTTTTAAGCTAGTTTTTTTCTGTTTCTAACCCAGTTTTCCCCATTTCTTTACCCACTTGAATCCATTTTTGGCCATTTCTAGCCCATTTTTGCACATCTCTAACCTGCTTTAAAGCAGTTTTGGCCATTTCTAACCATTTCTGGCACATCTCTAACCTCTTTTAAGCCATTCTTTGCCATTTCTAACCCATTTCTGCTCATCTCTAGCCCTTTTAAAGCCACGTTTGGGTCTTTCTACACCATTTTCTCTGAACTTTCAACCTGGTTTAAGCCATTTTTCTTTCCTTTTCTAACTCATTTTTTGCCCATTGCTCACACGATTTAAACCATTTTTGGGTTTATCTAAACCATGTTTACACACTTCTAACACATTTTAAGCCATTTTTCACTATTTCTATCCCATTTTAAGGCGTTTTTGGCCATTTGTAACCCATTTTTGCATACATCTAACCCTTTTAAAGCCATTTTGGGCTCTTTCTAAAACACTCTCTTCCGCATTCAAGTAATTATAAGCATTTTTTTTTCTTTTCTGACCCATTTTTGGCCCAGTTCTCACACGTTTTATGCCATTTTCGGCTACATCTAACCCTTTTTTACCCACTACTAACCCATTTTAACCCTTTTTTGGCTATATCTAACCCATTTTAAGCTATTTTTGGCCATTTCTAACCCTTTTTTGCTCATCTCTAGCCCCTTTTAAGCCTAATTTGGCTTTTTCTAAACCGTTCTCGCATACCTCTAACCCTTTTAAGCCGGTTTTGGCCATTTCTTATGCATTTTTTGTCCATTTTTGAGGCTTTTTAAATAAATTTTGGCCATTTCTATTCCATTTTTGCAAATCTCTAACCCTTTTAAAGCCATTTTTGGTTCTTTCTAAACCATTTCTCCCCACTTTCAACACGGTTTATGCTATTTTTTTTTTTTCCGTTTCTAACCCAGTTTTCTGCATTTCTCACCATCTTTAATCCATTTTTTTGCCACTTCTAACCATTTTATTTTTTTTTTTTTTGCACATCTCTTACCTGCTTTAAAGCCTTTTTGGCCATTTCTAACCCATTTTTGGCCATTCTTAACCTGTTTTATGCCATTCTTGGCCATTTCTAACTCATTTTTGCACATCTCTAACCCCTTTTAAGCTACTTTTGGCCATTTCTTATCCATTTTTTGTCCATTTCTAACCCATTTTTCTCCATTTCTAACACATTTTAAAGAGTTTTTGGCCATTTCTATCCCATTTTTGCACATCTCTAATCCTTTTTAAGCCTTTTTGGGCTATATCTTCACCATTTTTTCCCTCATTCAAAACTTTTTATGCTTTTTTTCTGTTTCTAATGCAGTTTTTCCCATTTCTCTCCCGCTTTAATCCTTTTTTGGCCATTTCTGACCAGTTTTTGCACATCTCTAACCTGCTTTAAAGCCTTTTTGGCCATTTCTATCCCAGTTTTTGCATATCTCTAACCCTTTTTAAGCCTTTTTTGGCTATACCTTAACCATTTTTGCCCTCCTTCAACTCTTATTAAGCTTTTTTTTCTTCAGTTTCTAACACAGTTTCTCCCCATTATTACCCGCTTTAATCCATTTTAGGCCATTTCTAACCCACTTTTACACATCTCTAACCTGCTTTAAAGCATTTTTGGCCATTTCCAACCATTTTTGGCACATCTATAAGCCCTTTTAAGCCATTTTTTGCCATTTCTAACCCATTTTTGCACATCTCTAACCCTTTTAAAGCCATTTTTGCCTCTTTCTACACGATGTTTTCTCGCTCTCAACCCGTTTTAAGCCATTTTTAGTTCTTTTCTAACTCATTTTTTGCCTGGTTCTCACACGATTTAAACCGTTTTCGGCTATATCTAACCCATTTTTGCTCACTCCTAACGCATTTTAAGCCATTTTTCACCATTTCTGTCCCAATTTAAACCTTTTGGGCCATTTCTAGCACAGTTTTGCAAACTTCTAACCCATTTTAAGCAATTTTTGGCCATTCCTACCCCGGTTTTACCCCTATCTAACCACCTTTAAGCCGCTTTTGGCCATTTATAACCCATTTTTCCTCAGCTCTAACCCTTTTTGAGCCTTTTTTTGCTCTACCTGAACGATTTTTGCCAACTTTCCACTCGTTTGAAGGTTTTTTCTATTTCCTTTCTAACCAACTTTTCCCCATTTCTTACCTGCTTTAACCCATTTTTGCCATTTCTAACCATTGCACACACATCTCTAACCTGCTTTAAAGCCTTTTTGGCCATTTCTAACCCGCTTTTGGCCAACTTAGGCCATTTCTAACCCGTTTTCGCACATCTCTAACCCGCTTTAAAGCTTTTTTGGCCGTTTCTAACCCGTTTTAAGCCAGCTTTGGTCATTTCTGACCCATTTTTGCACATCTCTAACCTTTTTTAAGCCGGTTTTGGCTATTTCTCACTCATCTCTGCTTACCTCTAACCCTTTTTAAACCGGTTTTGGCCATTTCTAATCCAATTTTTGAACATTTCTAACCCGTTTTAAATCATTTTTGGCCATTTCTATCCCATTTTTGCGTGTCTAGAACCCTTTTAATGCATTTTTGACTCATTCTAAACCATTTTTGCCCACTTTCCACCCGTTTTAAGCTAGTTTTTTTCTGTTTCTAACCCAGTTTTCCCCATTTCTTTACCCACTTGAATCCATTTTTGGCCATTTCTAGCCCATTTTTGCACATCTCTAACCTGCTTTAAAGCAGTTTTGGCCATTTCTAACCATTTCTGGCACATCTCTAACCTCTTTTAAGCCATTCTTTGCCATTTCTAACCCATTTCTGCTCATCTCTAGCCCTTTTAAAGCCACGTTTGGGTCTTTCTACACCATTTTCTCTGACTTTCAACCTGGTTTAAGCCATTTTTCTTTCCTTTTCTAACTCATTTTTTGCCCATTGCTCACACGATTTAAACCATTTTTGGGTTTATCTAAACCATGTTTACACACTTCTAACACATTTTAAGCCATTTTTCACTATTTCTATCCCATTTTAAGGCGTTTTTGGCCATTTGTAACCCATTTTTGCATACATCTAACCCTTTTAAAGCCATTTTGGGCTCTTTCAAAAACACTCTCTTCCGCATTCAAGTAATTATAAGCATTTTTTTTTCTTTTCTGACCCATTTTTGGCCCAGTTCTCACACGTTTTATGCCATTTTCGGCTACATCTAACCCTTTTTTACCCACTACTAACCCATTTTAACCCTTTTTTGGCTATATCTAACCCATTTTAAGCTATTTTTGGCCATTTCTAACCCTTTTTTGCTCATCTCTAGCCCCTTTTAAGCCTAATTTGGCTTTTTCTAAACCGTTCTCGCATACCTCTAACCCTTTTAAGCCGGTTTTGGCCATTTCTAATGCATTTTTTGTCCATTTTTGAGGCTTTTTAAATAAATTTTGGCCATTTCTATTCCATTTTTGCAAATCTCTAACCCTTTTAAAGCCATTTTTGGTTCTTTCTAAACCATTTCTCCCCACTTTCAACACGGTTTATGCTATTTTTTTTTTTTTCCGTTTCTAACCCAGTTTTCTGCATTTCTCACCATCTTTAATCCATTTTTTTGCCACTTCTAACCATTTTTTTTTTTTTTTTTTTTGCACATCTCTTACCTGCTTTAAAGCCTTTTTGGCCATTTCTAACCCATTTTTGGCCATTCTTAACCTGTTTTATGCCATTCTTGGCCATTTCTAACTCATTTTTGCACATCTCTAACCCCTTTTAAGCTACTTTTGGCCATTTCTTATCCATTTTTTGTCCATTTCTAACCCATTTTTCTCCATTTCTAACACATTTTAAAGAGTTTTTTGGCCATTTCTATCCCATTTTTGCACATCTCTAATCCTTTTTAAGCCTTTTTGGGCTATATCTTCACCATTTTTTCCCTCATTCAAAACTTTTTATGCTTTTTTTCTGTTTCTAATGCAGTTTTTCCCATTTCTCTCCCGCTTTAATCCATTTTTGGCCATTTCTGACCAGTTTTTGCACATCTCTAACCTGCTTTAAAGCCTTTTTGGCCATTTCTATCCCAGTTTTTGCATATCTCTAACCCTTTTTAAGCCTTTTTTGGCTATACCTTAACCATTTTTGCCCTCCTTCAACTCTTATTAAGCTTTTTTTTCTTCAGTTTCTAACACAGTTTCTCCCCATTATTACCCGCTTTAATCCATTTTAGGCCATTTCTAACCCACTTTTACACATCTCTAACCTGCTTTAAAGCATTTTTGGCCATTTCCAACCATTTTTGGCACATCTATAAGCCCTTTTAAGCCATTTTTTGCCATTTCTAACCCATTTTTGCACATCTCTAACCCTTTTAAAGCCATTTTTGCCTCTTTCTACACGATGTTTTCTCGCTCTCAACCCGTTTTAAGCCATTTTTAGTTCTTTTCTAACTCATTTTTTGCCTGGTTCTCACACGATTTAAACCGTTTTCGGCTATATCTAACCCATTTTTGCTCACTCCTAACGCATTTTAAGCCATTTTTCACCATTTCTGTCCCAATTTAAACCTTTTGGGCCATTTCTAGCACAGTTTTGCAAACTTCTAACCCATTTTAAGCAATTTTTGGCCATTCCTACCCCGGTTTTACCCCTATCTAACCACCTTTAAGCCGCTTTTGGCCATTTATAACCCATTTTTCCTCAGCTCTAACCCTTTTTGAGCCTTTTTTTGCTCTACCTGAACGATTTTTGCCAACTTTCCACTCGTTTGAAGGTTTTTTCTATTTCCTTTCTAACCAACTTTTCCCCATTTCTTACCTGCTTTAACCCATTTTTGCCATTTCTAACCATTGCACACACATCTCTAACCTGCTTTAAAGCCTTTTTGGCCATTTCTAACCCGCTTTTGGCCAACTTAGGCCATTTCTAACCCGTTTTCGCACATCTCTAACCCGCTTTAAAGCTTTTTTGGCCGTTTCTAACCCGTTTTAAGCCAGCTTTGGTCATTTCTGACCCATTTTTGCACATCTCTAACCTTTTTTAAGCCGGTTTTGGCTATTTCTCACTCATCTCTGCTTACCTCTAACCCTTTTTAAACCGGTTTTGGCCATTTCTAATCCAATTTTTGAACATTTCTAACCCGTTTTAAATCATTTTTGGCCATTTCTATCCCATTTTTGCGTGTCTAGAACCCTTTTAATGCATTTTTGACTCATTCTAAACCATTTTTGCCCACTTTCCACCCGTTTTAAGCTAGTTTTTTTCTGTTTCTAACCCAGTTTTCCCCATTTCTTTACCCACTTGAATCCATTTTTGGCCATTTCTAGCCCATTTTTGCACATCTCTAACCTGCTTTAAAGCAGTTTTGGCCATTTCTAACCATTTCTGGCACATCTCTAACCTCTTTTAAGCCATTCTTGGCCATTTCTAACCCATTTCTGCTCATCTCTAGCCCTTTTAAAGCCACGTTTGGGTCTTTCTACACCATTTTCTCTGACTTTCAACCTGGTTTAAGCCATTTTTCTTTCCTTTTCTAACTCATTTTTTGCCCATTGCTCACACGATTTAAACCATTTTTGGGTTTATCTAAACCATGTTTACACACTTCTAACACATTTTAAGCCATTTTTCACTATTTCTATCCCATTTTAAGGCGTTTTTGGCCATTTGTAACCCATTTTTGCATACATCTAACCCTTTTAAAGCCATTTTGGGCTCTTTCAAAAACACTCTCTTCCGCATTCAAGTAATTATAAGCATTTTTTTTTCTTTTCTGACCCATTTTTGGCCCAGTTCTCACACGTTTTATGCCATTTTCGGCTACATCTAACCCTTTTTTACCCACTACTAACCCATTTTAACCCTTTTTTGGCTATATCTAACCCATTTTAAGCTATTTTTGGCCATTTCTAACCCTTTTTTGCTCATCTCTAGCCCCTTTTAAGCCTAATTTGGCTTTTTCTAAACCGTTCTCGCATACCTCTAACCCTTTTAAGCCGGTTTTGGCCATTTCTAATGCATTTTTTGTCCATTTTTGAGGCTTTTTAAATAAATTTTGGCCATTTCTATTCCATTTTTGCAAATCTCTAACCCTTTTAAAGCCATTTTTGGTTCTTTCTAAACCATTTCTCCCCACTTTCAACACGGTTTATGCTATTTTTTTTTTTCCGTTTCTAACCCAGTTTTCTGCATTTCTCACCATCTTTAATCCATTTTTTTGCCACTTCTAACCATTTTTTTTTTTTTTTTTTGCACATCTCTTACCTGCTTTAAAGCCTTTTTGGCCATTTCTAACCCATTTTTGGCCATTCTTAACCTGTTTTATGCCATTCTTGGCCATTTCTAACTCATTTTTGCACATCTCTAACCCCTTTTAAGCTACTTTTGGCCATTTCTTATCCATTTTTTGTCCATTTCTAACCCATTTTTCTCCATTTCTAACACATTTTAAAGAGTTTTTGGCCATTTCTATCCCATTTTTGCACATCTCTAATCCTTTTTAAGCCTTTTTGGGCTATATCTTCACCATTTTTTCCCTCATTCAAAACTTTTTATGCTTTTTTTCTGTTTCTAATGCAGTTTTTCCCATTTCTCTCCCGCTTTAATCCTTTTTTGGCCATTTCTGACCAGTTTTTGCACATCTCTAACCTGCTTTAAAGCCTTTTTGGCCATTTCTATCCCAGATTTTGCATATCTCTAACCCTTTTTAAGCCTTTTTTGGCTATACCTTAACCATTTTTGCCCTCCTTCAACTCTTATTAAGCTTTTTTTTCTTCAGTTTCTAACACAGTTTCTCCCAATTATTACCCGCTTTAATCCATTTTAGGCCATTTCTAACCCAATTTTACACATCTCTAACCTGCTTTAAAGCATTTTTGGCCATTTCCAACCATTTTTGGCACATCTATAAGCCCTTTTAAGCCATTTTTTGCCATTTCTAACCCATTTTTGCACATCTCTAACCCTTTTAAAGCAGGAAAGGGAGGAGTGACAGCAATGTCTGTTGCAGAGTTGCAAAGATCGCTGTGCTCTGAAGATGACCAGTGGGAACTTTCTGGACTGTCTCTTCTGCTGTTTCAGCAGAGTCCAAACGTAAGTGCTATATTCTGCTACTGCTCACAAAGAGCAAGCACAGGAGATGTAGGATTCAATTGGACTTTGAGGTAGGAAAGTGAGAGGTGACAGCAATGTGTGTTTCAGAGTTGCAAAGCTCACTGTGTGCTGAAGATGCCCAGCAGGAGTTTCCCTGCTGGCCCTTCGGCTGTGGGATTAGAGTCCAAGCGCTCGTCCTCCCCTGTCACAACTCCTCTCGAAACGAGAGAGCGCACCAGAAACGTTGGATTCAACTGCACTTTTAGGAGATAAAGTGAGGAGTGACAGCAATGTTTGTGTCACAGTTTAAAGCTCGCTGTGTGCTAAACATGATCAGCAGGAGCTTTTTTGCAAGGCACTTCTGCTGTTTTAGCCCAGTCTAAACATTCCTGCTCCTCTCTTTCTGTTGCTCCTCAGCAGAGAGCGGGCACAGAGATGTTGGAATCAATTGGTCTTTCAGGCAGGAAAGGGAGGACTGACAGCAATGTGTGTTGCAGAGTTGCAAAGCTCACTGTGTGCTGAAGATGCCCAGCAGGAGTTTCCCTGCTGGCCCTTCGGCTGTGGGATTTGAGTCCAAGCGCTCGTCCTCCCCTGTCACAACTCCTCTCGAAACGAGAGAGCGCACCAGAAACGTTGGATTCAAATGCACTTTTAGGAGAAAGAGTGAAGAGTGACAGCAATGTTTGTGTCACAGTTTAAAGCTCACTGTGTGTTAAACATGATCAGCAGGAGCTTTTTCGCAAGGCGCTTCTGCTGTTTTAGTCCAGTCTAAACATTCCTGCTCTACTCTCTCTGTTGCTGCTCAGCAGAGAGCGGGCACAGAGATGGTGGATTCAGTTGGTCTTTCAGGCAGGAAAGGGAGGAGTGACAGCAATGCGTGTTGCAGAGTTGCAAAGATCGCTGTGCGCTGAAGATGATCTGCAGGAACATTTTGTCCTGGCTCTTCTGCTCTTTTAGCAGGGACAAAACGTTCCGGCTCTACTCTCTCTGCTGCTGCCCAGCAGAGAAAGGGCACAGAGATTTTGGATTCAATTGGACTTTGAGGTAGGAAAGTGAGGAGCAACCGCAATATATGTGTCACAGTTGCAAAGCTGACTAATTGCTGAAGATGCCCAGCCGGAGCTTTCACTCCTGGCTCTTCGGCTGTGGGAGCAGAGGCCAAGAGCTCGTGTTCACCTGTCACTGCTGCTGTTCAAACGAGAGAGGGCGCGAGAGACCATGGATTCAAAGGGACTATTAGGAGATGAAGTGAGGAGTGACAGCAATGTGTGTTTCAGCGTTGCAAAGCTCACTGCGCGCTGAAGATGATCAGTGGGAACTTTCTGGACTGTCACTTCTGCTGTTTCAGCAGAGTCCAAACGTAAGTGCTATATTCTGCTACTGCTCACAAAGAGCAAGCACAGGAGATGTAGGATTCAATTGGACTTTGAGGTAGGAAAGTGAGAGGTGACAGCAATGTGTGTTTCAGAGTTGCAAAGCTCACTGTGTGCTGAAGATGCCAAGCAGGAGTTTACCTGCTGGCCCTTCGGCTGAGGGATTAGAGTCCAAGCGCTCGTCCTCCCCTGTCACAACTCCTCTCGAAACGAGAGAGCGCACCAGAAACGTTGGATTCAAATGCACTTTTAGGAGAAAGAGTGAAGAGTGGCAGCAATGTTTGTGTCACAGTTTAAAGCTCACTGTGTGCTAAACATGATCAGCAGGAGCTTTTTTGCAAGGCACTTCTGCTGTTTTAGCCCAGTCTAAACATTCCTGCTCCTCTCTTTCTGTTGCTGCTCAGCAGAGAGCGGGCACAGAGATGTTGGAATCAATTGGTCTTTCAGGCAGGAAAGGGAGGAGTGACAGCAATGTGTGTTGCAGAGTTGCAAAGCTCACTGTGTGCTGAAGATGCCCAGCAGGAGTTTCCCTGCTGGCCCTTCGGCTGTGGGATTAGAGTCCAAGCGCTCGTCCTCCCCTGTCACGACTCCTCTCGAAACGAGAGAGCGCACCAGAAACGTTGGATTCAAATGCACTTTTAGGAGATAAAGTGAGGAGTGACAGCAATGTTTGTGTCACAGTTTAAAGCTCACTGTGTGCTAAACATGATCAGCAGGAGCTTTTTTGCAAGGCTCTTCTGCTGTTTTAGAACAGTCTCAACATTCCTGCTCTACTCTCTCTGTTGGTGCTCAGCCGAGAGCGGGCACAGAGATGGTGGATTCAGTTGGTCTTTCAGGCAGGAAAGGGAGGAGTGACAGCAATGCGTGTTGCAGAGTTGCAAAGATCGCTGTGCGCTGAAGATGATCTGCAGGAACATTTTGTCCTGGCTCTTCTGCTCTTTTAGCAGGGACAAAACGTTCCGGCTCTACTCTCAGTGCTGCTGCCCAGCAGAGAAAGGGCACAGAGATTTTGGATTCAATTGGACTTTGAGGTAGGAAAGTGAGGAGCAACCGCAATATATGTGTCACAGTTGCAAAGCTGACTAATTGCTGAAGATGCCCAGCCGGAGCTTTCACTCCTGGCTCTTCGGCTGTGGGAGCAGAGGCCAAGAGCTCGTGTTCACCTGTCACTGCTGCTGTTCAAACGAGAGAGGGCGCGAGAGACCATGGATTCAAAGGGACTATTAGGAGATGAAGTGAGGAGTGACAGCAATGTGTGTTTCAGCGTTGCAAAGCTCACTGCGCGCTGAAGATGATCAGTGGGAACTTTCTGGACTGTCTCTTCTGCTGTTTCAGCAGAGTCCAAACGTAAGTGCTATATTCTGCTACTGCTCACAAAGAGCAAGCACAGGAGATGTAGGATTCAATTGGACTTTGAGGTAGGAAAGTGAGAGGTGACAGCAATGTGTGTTTCAGCGTTGCAAAGCTCACTGCGCGCTGAAGATGATCAGTGGGAACTTTCTGGACTGTCTCTTCTGCTGTTTCAGCAGAGTCCAAACGTAAGTGCTATATTCTGCTACTGCTCACAAAGAGCAAGCACAGGAGATGTAGGATTCAATTGGACTTTGAGGTAGGAAAGTGAGAGGTGACAGCAATGTGTGTTTCAGAGTTGCAAAGCTCACTGTGTGCTGAAGATGCCAAGCAGGAGTTTACCTGCTGGCCCTTCGGCTGAGGGATTAGAGTCCAAGCGTTCGTCCTCCCCTGTCACAACTCCTCTCGAAACGAGAGAGCGCACCAGAAACGTTGGATTCAAATGCACTTTTAGGAGAAAGAGTGAAGAGTGGCAGCAATGTTTGTGTCACAGTTTAAAGCTCACTGTGTGCTAAACATGATCAGCAGGAGCTTTTTTGCAAGGCACTTCTGCTGTTTTAGCCCAGTCTAAACATTCCTGCTCCTCTCTTTCTGTTGCTGCTCAGCAGAGAGCGGGCACAGAGATGTTGGAATCAATTGGTCTTTCAGGCAGGAAAGGGAGGAGTGACAGCAATGTGTGTTGCAGAGTTGCAAAGCTCACTGTGTGCTGAAGATGCCCAGCAGGAGTTTCCCTGCTGGCCCTTCGGCTGTGGCATTAGAGTCCAAGCGCTCGTCCTCCCCTGTCACGACTCCTCTCGAAACGAGAGAGCGCACCAGAAACGTTGGATTCAAATGCACTTTTAGGAGATAAAGTGAGGAGTGACAGCAATGTTTGTGTCACAGTTTAAAGCTCTCTGTGTGCTAAACATGATCAGCAGGAGCTTTTTTGCAAGGCTCTTCTGCTGTTTTAGAACAGTCTCAACATTCCTGCTCTACTCTCTCTGTTGGTGCTCAGCCGAGAGCGGGCACAGAGATGGTGGATTCAGTTGGTCTTTCAGGCAGGAAAGGGAGGAGTGACAGCAATGCGTGTTGCAGAGTTGCAAAGATCGCTGTGCGCTGAAGATGATCTGCAGGAACATTTTGTCCTGGCTCTTCTGCTCTTTTAGCAGGGACAAAACGTTCCGGCTCTACTCTCTCTGCTGCTGCCCACCTGAGAAAGGGCACAGAGATTTTGGATTCAATTGGACTTTGAGGTAGGAAAGTGAGGAGCAACCGCAATATATGTGTCACAGTTGCAAAGCTGACTAATTGCTGAAGATGCCCAGCCGGAGCTTTCACTCCTGGCTCTTCGGCTGTGGGAGCAGAGGCCAAGAGCTCGTGTTCACCTGTCACTGCTGCTGTTCAAACGAGAGAGGGCGCGAGAGACCATGGATTCAAAGGGACTATTAGGAGATGAAGTGAGGAGTGACAGCAATGTGTGTTTCAGAGTTGCAAAGCTCACTGTGCGCTGAAGATGATCAGTGGGAACTTTCTGGACTGTCTCTTCTGCTGTTTCAGCAGAGTCCAAACGTAAGTGCTATATTCTGCTACTGCTCACAAAGAGCAAGCACAGGAGATGTAGGATTCAATTGGACTTTGAGGTAGGAAAGTGAGAGGTGACAGTAATGTTTGTTTCAGAGTTGCAAAGCTCACTGTGTGCTGAAGATGCCCAGCAGGAGTTTCCCTGCTGGCCCTTCGGCTGTGGGATTAGAGTCCAAGCGCTCGTCCTCCCCTGTCACAACTCCTCTCGAAACGAGAGAGCGCACCAGAAACGTTGGATTCAAATGCACTTTTAGGAGAAAGAGTGAAGAGTGGCAGCAATGTTTGTGTCACAGTTTAAAGCTCACTGTGTGCTAAACGTGATCTGCAGGAGCTTTTTTGCAAGGCACTTCTGCTGTTTTTGCCCAGTCTAAACATTCCTGCTCCTCTCTTTCTGTTGCTGCTCAGCAGAGAGCGGGCACAGAGATGTTGGAATCAATTGGTCTTTCAGGCAGGAAAGGGAGGAGTGACATCAATGCGTGTTGCATAGTTGCAAAGCTCACTGTGTGCTGAAGATGCCCAGCAGGAGTTTCCCTGCTGGCCCTTCGGCTGTGGGATTAGAGTCCAAGCGCTCGTCCTCCCCTGTCACAACTCCTCTCGAAACGAGAGAGCGCACCAGAAACGTTGGATTCAAATGCACTTTTAGGAGAAAGAGTGAAGAGTGGCAGCAATGTTTGTGTCACAGTTTAAAGCTCACTGTGTGCTAAACATGATCAGCAGGAGCTTTTTTGCAAGGCGCTTCTGCTGTTTTAGTCCAGTCTAAACATTCCTGCTCTACTCTCTCTGTTGCTGCTCAGCAGAGAGCGGGCACAGAGATGGTGGATTCAGTTGGTCTTTCAGGCAGGAAAGGGAGGAGTGACAGCAATGCGTGTTGCAGAGTTGCAAAGCTCGCTGTGCGCTGAAGATGATCTGCAGGAACATTTTGTCCTGGCTCTTCTGCTCTTTTAGCAGGGACAAAACGTTCCGGCTCTACTCTCTCTGCTGCTGCCCAGCAGAGAAAGGGCCCAGAGATTTTGGATTCAATTGGACTTTGAGGTAGGAAAGTGAGGAGCAACAGCAATATATGTGTCACAGTTGCAAAGCTGACTAGTTGCTGAAGATGCCCAGCCGGAGCTTTCACTACTGGCTCTTCGGCTGTGGGAGCACAGGCCAAGAGCTCGTGTTCACCTGTCACTGCTGCTGTTCAAACGAGAGAGGGCGCGAGAGACCATGGATTCAAAGGGACTATTAGGAGATGAAGTGAGGAGTGACAGCAATGTGTGTTTCAGAGTTGCAAAGCTCACTGTGCGCTGAAGATGATCAGTGGGAACTTTCTGGACTGTCTCTTCTGCTGTTTCAGCAGAGTCCAAACGTAAGTGCTATATTCTGCTACTGCTCACAAAGAGCAAGCACAGGAGATGTAGGATTCAATTGGACTTTGAGGTAGGAAAGTGAGAGGTGACAGTAATGTTTGTTTCAGAGTTGCAAAGCTAACTGTGTGCTGAAGATGTCCAGCAGGAGTTTACCTGCTGGCCCTTCGGCTGTGGGATTAGAGTCCAAGCGCTCGTCCTCCCCTGTCACAACTCCTCTCGAAACGAGAGAGCGCACCAGAAACGCTGGATTCAAATGCACTTTTAGGAGAAAGAGTGAAGAGTGGCAGCAATGTTTGTGTCACAGTTTAAAGCTCACTGTGTGCTAAACGTGATCTGCAGGAGCTTTTTTGCAAGGCACTTCTGCTGTTTTTGCCCAGTCTAAACATTCCTGCTCCTCTCTTTCTGTTGCTGCTCAGCAGAGAGCGGGCACAGAGATGGTGGATTCAGTTGGTCTTTCAGGCAGGAAAGGGAGGAGTGACAGCAATGTCTGTTGCAGAGTTGCAAAGCTCACTGTGTGCTGAAGATGCCCAGCAGGAGTTTCCCTGCTGGCCCTTCGGCTGTGGGATTAGAGTCCAAGCGCTCGTCCTCCCCTGTCACAACTCCTCTCGAAACGGGAGAGCGCACCGGAAACGTTGGATTCAAATGCACTTTTAGGAGATAAAGTGAGGAGTGACAGCAATGTTTGTCACAGTTTAAAGCTCGCTGTGTGCTAAACATGATCAGCAGGAGCTTTTTTGCAAGGCTCTTCTGCTGTTTTAGCACAGTCTCAACATTCCTGCTCTACTCTCTCTGTTGCTGCTCAGCAGAGAGCGGGCACAGAGATGGTGGATTCAGTTGGTCTTTCAGGCAGGAAAGGGAGGAGTGACAGCAATGTCTGTTGCAGAGTTGCAAAGATCGCTGTGCTCTGAAGATGACCAGTGGGAACTTTCTGGACTGTCTCTTCTGCTGTTTCAGCAGAGTCCAAACGTAAGTGCTATATTCTGCTACTGCTCACAAAGAGCAAGCACAGGAGATGTAGGATTCAATTGGACTTTGAGGTAGGAAAGTGAGAGGTGACAGCAATGTGTGTTTCAGAGTTGCAAAGCTCACTGTGTGCTGAAGATGCCCAGCAGGAGTTTCCCTGCTGGCCCTTCGGCTGTGGGATTAGAGTCCAAGCGCTCGTCCTCCCCTGTCACAACTCCTCTCGAAACGAGAGAGCGCACCAGAAACGTTGGATTCAAATGCACTTTTAGGAGAAAGAGTGAAGAGTGGCAGCAATGTTTGTGTCACAGTTTAAAGCTCACTGTGTGCTAAACATGATCAGCAGGAGCTTTTTTGCAAGGCGCTTCTGCTGTTTTAGTCCAGTCTAAACATTCCTGCTCTACTCTCTCTGTTGCTGCTCAGCAGAGAGCGGGCACAGAGATGGTGGATTCAGTTGGTCTTTCAGGCAGGAAAGGGAGGAGTGACAGCAATGCGTGTTGCAGAGTTGCAAAGCTCGCTGTGCGCTGAAGATGATCTGCAGGAACATTTTGTCCTGGCTCTTCTGCTCTTTTAGCAGGGACAAAACGTTCCGGCTCTACTCTCTCTGCTGCTGCCCAGCAGAGAAAGGGCCCAGAGATTTTGGATTCAATTGGACTTTGAGGTAGGAAAGTGAGGAGCAACAGCAATATATGTGTCACAGTTGCAAAGCTGACTAGTTGCTGAAGATGCCCAGCCGGAGCTTTCACTACTGGCTCTTCGGCTGTGGGAGCACAGGCCAAGAGCTCGTGTTCACCTGTCACTGCTGCTGTTCAAACGAGAGAGGGCGCGAGAGACCATGGATTCAAAGGGACTATTAGGAGATGAAGTGAGGAGTGACAGCAATGTGTGTTTCAGAGTTGCAAAGCTCACTGTGCGCTGAAGATGATCAGTGGGAACTTTCTGGACTGTCTCTTCTGCTGTTTCAGCAGAGTCCAAACGTAAGTGCTATATTCTGCTACTGCTCACAAAGAGCAAGCACAGGAGATGTAGGATTCAATTGGACTTTGAGGTAGGAAAGTGAGAGGTGACAGTAATGTTTGTTTCAGAGTTGCAAAGCTCCCTGTGTGCTGAAGATGCCCAGCAGGAGTTTACCTGCTGGCCCTTCGGCTGTGGGATTAGAGTCCAAGCGCTCGTCCTCCCCTGTCACAACTCCTCTCGAAACGAGAGAGCGCACCAGAAACGTTGGATTCAAATGCACTTTTAGGAGAAAGAGTGAAGAGTGGCAGCAATGTTTGTGTCACAGTTTAAAGCTCACTGTGTGCTAAACGTGATCTGCAGGAGCTTTTTTGCAAGGCACTTCTGCTGTTTTTGCCCAGTCTAAACATTCCTGCTCCTCTCTTTCTGTTGCTGCTCAGCAGAGAGCGGGCACAGAGATGTTGGAATCAATTGGTCTTTCAGGCAGGAAAGGGAGGAGTGACAGCAATGCGTGTTGCAGAGTTGCAAAGCTCACTGTGTGCTGAAGATGCCCAGCAGGAGTTTCCCTGCTGGCCCTTCGGCTGTGGGATTAGAGTCCAAGCGCTCGTCCTCCCCTGTCACAACTCCTCTCGAAACGAGAGAGCGCACCAGAAACGTTGGATTCAAATGCACTTTTAGGAGATAAAGTGAGGAGTGACAGCAATGTTTGTCACAGTTTAAAGCTCGCTGTGTGCTAAACATGATCAGCAGGAGCTTTTTTGCAAGGCTCTTCTGCTGTTTTAGCACAGTCTCAACATTCCTGCTCTACTCTCTCTGTTGCTGCTCAGCAGAGAGCGGGCACAGGGATGTTGGAATCAATTGGTCTTTCAGGCAGGAAAGGGAGGAGTGACAGCAATGTCTGTTGCAGAGTTGCAAAGATCGCTGTGTGCTGAAGATGCCCAGTGGGAACTTTCTGGACTGTCTCTTCTGCTGTTTCAGCAGAGTCCAAACGTAAGTGCTATATTCTGCTACTGCTCACAAAGAGCAAGCACAGGAGATGTAGGATTCAATTGGACTTTGAGGTAGGAACTTGAGAGGTGACAGTAATGTTTGTTTCAGAGTTGCAAAGCTCACTGTGTGCTGAAGATGCCCAGCAGGAGTTTCCCTGCTGGCCCTTCGGCTGTGGGATTAGAGTCCAAGCGCTCGTCCTCCCCTGTCACAACTCCTCTCGAAACGAGAGAGCGCACCAGAAACGTTGGATTCAAATGCACTTTTAGGAGAAAGAGTGAAGAGTGGCAGCAATGTTTGTGTCACAGTTTAAAGCTCACTGTGTGCTAAACGTGATCTGCAGGAGCTTTTTTGCAAGGCACTTCTGCTGTTTTTGCCCAGTCTAAACATTCCTGCTCCTCTCTTTCTGTTGCTGCTCAGCAGAGAGCGGGCACAGAGATGTTGGAATCAATTGGTCTTTCAGGCAGGAAAGGGAGGAGTGACAGCAATGCGTGTTGCAGAGTTGCAAAGCTCACTGTGTGCTGAAGATGCCCAGCAGGAGTTTCCCTGCTGGCCCTTCGGCTGTGGGATTAGAGTCCGAGCCCTCGTCCTCCCCTGTCACAACTCCTCTCGAAACGGGAGAGCGCACCAGAAACGTTGGATTCAAATGCACTTTTAGGAGATAAAGTGAGGAGTGACAGCAATGTTTGTCACAGTTTAAAGCTCGCTGTGTGCTAAACATGATCAGCAGGAGCTTTTTTGCAAGGCTCTTCTGCTGTTTTAGCACAGTCTCAACATTCCTGCTCTACTCTCTCTGTTGCTGCTCAGCAGAGAGCGGGCACAGAGATGGTGGATTCAGTTGGTCTTTCAGGCAGGAAAGGGAGGAGTGACAGCAATGTCTGTTGCAGAGTTGCAAAGATCGCTGTGCTCTGAAGATGACCAGTGGGAACTTTCTGGACTGTCTCTTCTGCTGTTTCAGCAGAGTCCAAACGTAAGTGCTATATTCTGCTACTGCTCACAAAGAGCAAGCACAGGAGATGTAGGATTCAATTGGACTTTGAGGTAGGAAAGTGAGAGGTGACAGTAATGTTTGTTTCAGAGTTGCAAAGCTCACTGTGTGCTGAAGATGCCCAGCAGGAGTTTCCCTGCTGGCCCTTCGGCTGTGGGATTAGAGTCCAAGCGCTCGTCCTCCCCTGTCACAACTCCTCTCGAAACGAGAGAGCGCACCAGAAACGTTGGATTCAAATGCACTTTTGGGAGATAAAGTGAGGAGTGACAGCAATGTTTGCCACAGTTTAAAGCTCGCTGTGTGCTAAACATGATCAGCAGGAGCTTTTTTGCAAGGCTCTTCTGCTGTTTTAGCACAGTCTCAACATTCCTGCTCTACTCTCTCTGTTGCTGCTCAGCAGAGAGCGGGCACAGAGATGTTGGAATCAATTGGTCTTTCAGGCAGGAAAGGGAGGAGTGACAGCAATGTCTGTTGCAGAGTTGCAAAGATCGCTGTGCTCTGAAGATGATCAGTGGGAACTTTCTGGGCTGTCTCTTCTGCTGTTTCAGCAGAGTCCAAACGTAAGTGCTATATTCTGCTACTGCTCACAAAGAGCAAGCACAGGAGATGTAGGATTCAATTGGACTTTGAGGTAGGAAAGTGAGAGGTGACAGTAATGTTTGTTTCAGAGTTGCAAAGCTCACTGTGTGCTGAAGATGCCCAGCAGGATTTTACCTGCTGGCCCTTCGGCTGTGGGATTAGAGTCCAAGCGCTCGTCCTCCCCTGTCACAACTCCTCTCGAAACGAGAGAGCGCACCAGAAACGTTGGATTCAAATGCACTTTTAGGAGAAAGAGTGAAGAGTGGCAGCAATGTTTGTGTCACAGTTTAAAGCTCACTGTGTGCTAAACGTGATCTGCAGGAGCTTTTTTGCAAGGCACTTCTGCTGTTTTTGCCCAGTCTAAACATTCCTGCTCCTCTCTTTCTGTTGCTGCTCAGCAGAGAGCGGGCACAGAGATGTTGGAATCAATTGGTCTTTCAGGCAGGAAAGGGAGGAGTGACAGCAATGCGTGTTGCAGAGTTGCAAAGCTCACTGTGTGCTGAAGATGCCCAGCAGGAGTTTCCCTGCTGGCCCTTCGGCTGTGGGATTAGAGTCCAAGCGCTCGTCCTCCCCTGTCACAACTCCTCTCGAAACGAGAGAGCGCACCAGAAACGTTGGATTCAAATGCACTTTTAGGAGAAAGAGTGAAGAGTGGCAGCAATGTTTGTGTCACAGTTTAAAGCTCACTGTGTGCTAAACGTGATCTGCAGGAGCTTTTTTGCAAGGCACTTCTGCTGTTTTTGCCCAGTCTAAACATTCCTGCTCCTCTCTTTCTGTTGCTGCTCAGCAGAGAGCGGGCACAGAGATGTTGGAATCAATTGGTCTTTCAGGCAGGAAAGGGAGGAGTGACAGCAATGCGTGTTGCAGAGTTGCAAAGCTCACTGTGTGCTGAAGATGCCCAGCAGGAGTTTACCTGCTGGCCCTTCGGCTGTGGGATTAGAGTCCAAGCGCTCGTCCTCCCCTGTCACAACTCCTCTCGAAACGAGAGAGCGCACCAGAAACGTTGGATTCAAATGCACTTTTGGGAGATAAAGTGAGGAGTGACAGCAATGTTTGTCACAGTTTAAAGCTCGCTGTGTGCTAAACATGATCAGCAGGAGCTTTTTTGCAAGGCTCTTCTGCTGTTTTAGCACAGTCTCAACATTCCTGACCTACTCTCTCTGTTGCTGCTCAGCAGAGAGCGGGCACAGAGATGTTGGAATCAATTGGTCTTTCAGGCAGGAAAGGGAGGAGTGACAGCAATGTCTGTTGCAGAGTTGCAAAGATCGCTGTGCTCTGAAGATAACCAGTGGGAGCTTTCTGGACTGTCTCTTCTGCTGTTTCAGCAGAGTCCAAACGTAAGTGCTATATTCTGCTACTGCTCACAAAGAGCAAGCACAGGAGATGTAGGATTCAATTGGACTTTGAGGTAGGAAAGTGAGAGGTGACAGTAATGTTTGTTTCAGAGTTGCAAAGCTCACTGTGTGCTTTAGATGCCCAGCAGGAGTTTCCCTGCTGGCCCTTCGGCTGTGGGATTAGAGTCCAAGCGCTCGTCCTCCCCTGTCACAACTCCTCTCGAAACGAGAGAGCGCACCAGAAACGTTGGATTCAAATGCACTTTTAGGAGAAAGAGTGAAGAGTGGCAGCAATGTTTGTGTCACAGTTTAAAGCTCACTGTGTGCTAAACGTGATCTGCAGGAGCTTTTTTGCAAGGCACTTCTGCTGTTTTTGCCCAGTCTAAACATTCCTGCTCCTCTCTTTCTGTTGCTGCTCAGCAGAGAGCGGGCACAGAGATGTTGGAATCAATTGGTCTTTCAGGCAGGAAAGGGAGGAGTGACAGCAATGCGTGTTGCAGAGTTGCAAAGCTCACTGTGTGCTGAAGATGCCCAGCAGGAGTTTCCCTGCTGGCCCTTCGGCTGTGGGATTAGAGTCCAAGCGCTCGTCCTCCCCTGTCACAACTCCTCTCGAAACGAGAGAGCGCACCAGAAACGTTGGATTCAAATGCGCTTTTAGGAGAAAGAGTGAAGAGTGGCAGCAATGTTTGCGTCACAGTTTAAAGCTCACTGTGTGCTAAACGTGATCTGCAGGAGCTTTTTTGCAAGGCACTTCTGCTGTTTTTGCCCAGTCTAAACATTCCTGCTCCTCTCTTTCTGTTGCTGCTCAGCAGAGAGCGGGCACAGAGATGTTGGAATCAATTGGTCTTTCAGGCAGGAAAGGGAGATGTTTGTGTCACAGTTAAAAGCTCGCTGTGTGCTAAACATGATCAGCAGGAGCTTTTTTGCAAGGCTCTTCTGCTGCTTTAGCACAGTCTCAACATTCCTGCTCTACTCTCTCTGTTGCTGCTCAGCAGAGAGCGGGCACAGAGATGGTGGATTCAGTTGGGCTTTCAGGCAGGAAAGGGAGGAGTGACAGCAATGTCTGTTGCAGAGTTGCAAAGATCGCTGTGCTCTGAAGATGACCAGTGGGAACTTTCTGGACTGTCTCTTCTGCTGTTTCAGCAGAGTCCAAACGTAAGTGCTATATTCTGCTACTGCTCACAAAGAGCCAGCACAGGAGATGTAGGATTCAATTGGACTTTGAGGTAGGAAAGTGAGAGGTGACAGCAATGTGTGTTTCAGAGTTGCAAAGCTCACTGTGTGCTGAAGATGCCCAGCAGGAGTTTCCCTGCTGGCCCTTCGGCTGTGGGATTAGAGTCCAAGCGCTCGTCCTCCCCTGTCACAACTCCTCTCGAAACGAGAGAGCGCACCAGAAACGTTGGATTCAAATGCACTTTTAGGAGAAAGAGTGAAGAGTGGCAGCAATGTTTGTGTCACAGTTTAAAGCTCGCTGTGTGCTAAACATGATCAGCAGGAGCTTTTTTGCAAGGCGCTTCTGCTGTTTTAGTCCAGTCTAAACATTCCTGCTCTACTCTCTCTGTTGCTGCTCAGCAGAGAGCGGGCACAGAGATGGTGGATTCAGTTGGTCTTTCAGGCAGGAAAGGGAGGAGTGACAGCAATGCGTGTTGCAGAGTTGCAATGCTCGCTGTGCGCTGAAGATGATCTGCAGGAACATTTTGTCCTGGCTCTTCTGCTCTTTTAGCAGGGACAAAACGTTCCGGCTCTACTCTCTCTGCTGCTGCCCAGCAGAGAAAGGGCCCTGAGATTTTGGATTCAATTGGACTTTGAGGTAGGAAAGTGAGGAGCAACAGCAATATATGCGTCACAGTTGCAAAGCTGACTAATTGCTGAAGATGCCCAGCCGGAGCTTTCACTCCTGGCTCTTCGGCTGTGGGAGCAGAGGCCAAGAGCTCGTGTTCACCTGTCACTGCTGCTGTTCAAACGAGAGAGGGCGCGAGAGACCATGGATTCAAAGGGACTTTTAGGAGATGAAGTGAGGAGTGACAGCAATGTGTGTTTCAGAGTTGCAAAGCTCACTGTGCGCTGAACATGATCAGTGGGAACTTTCTGGACTGTCTCTTCTGCTGTTTCAGCAGAGTCCAAACGTAAGTGCTATATTCAGCTACTGCTCACAAAGAGCAAGCACAGGAGATGTAGGATTCAATTGGACTTTGAGGTAGGAAAGTGAGAGGTGACAGCAATGTGTGTTTCAGAGTTGCAAAGCTCACTGTGTGCTGAAGATGCCCAGCAGGAGTTTCCCTGCTGGCCCTTCGGCTGTGGGATTAGAGTCCAAGCGCTCGTCCTCCCCTGTCACAACTCCTCTCGAAACGAGAGAGCGCACCAGAAACGTTGGATTCAAATGCACTTTTAGGAGAAAGAGTGAAGAGTGGCAGCAATGATTGTGTCACAGTTTAAAGCTCACTGTGTGTTAAACATGATCAGCAGGAGCTTTTTTGCAAGGCGCTTCTGCTGTTTTAGTCCAGTCTAAACATTCCTGCTCTACTCTCTCTGTTGCTGCTCAGCAGAGAGCGGGCACAGAGATGGTGGATTCAGTTGGTCTTTCAGGCAGGAAAGGGAGGAGTGACAGCAATGCGTGTTGCAGAGTTGCAAAGCTCGCTGTGCGCTGAAGATGATCTGCAGGAACATTTTGTCCTGGCTCTTCTGCTCTTTTAGCAGGGACAAAACGTTCCGGCTCTACTCTCTCTGCTGCTGCCCAGCAGAGAAAGGGCCCAGAGATTTTGGATTCAATTGGACTTTGAGGTAGGAAAGTGAGGAGCAACAGCAATATATGTGTCACAGCTGCAAAGCTGACTAATTGCTGAAGATGCACAGCCGAGCTTTCACTCCTGGCTCTTCGGCTGTGGGAGCAGAGGCCAAGAGCTCGTGTTCACCTGTCACTGCTGCTGTTCAAACGAGAGAGGGCGCGAGAGACCATGGATTCAAAGGGACTCTTAGGAGATGAAGTGAGGAGTGACAGCAATGTGTGTTTCAGCGTTGCAAAGCTCACTGTGCGCTGAAGATGATCAGTGGGAACTTTCTGGACTGTCTCTTCTGCTGTTTCAGCAGAGTCCAAACGTAAGTGCTATATTCTGCTACTGCTCACAAAGAGCAAGCACAGGAGATGTAGGATTCAATTGGACTTTGAGGTAGGAAAGTGAGAGGTGACAGCAATGTGTGTTGCAGAGTTGCAAAGCTCACTGTGTGCTGAAGATGCCCAGCAGGAGTATCCCTGCTGGCCCTTCGGCTGTGGGATTAGAGTCCAAGCGCTCGTCCTCCCCTGTCACAACTCCTCTCGAAACGAGAGAGCGCACCAGAAACGTTGGATTCAAATGCACTTTTAGGAGATAAAGTGAGGAGTGACAGCAATGTTTGTGTCACAGTTTAAAGCTCGCTGTGTGCTAAACATGATCAGCAGGAGCTTTTTTGCAAGGCTCTTCTGCTGCTTTAGCACAGTCTCAACATTCCTGCTCTACTCTCTCTGTTGCTGCTCAGCAGAGAGCGGGCACAGAGATGGTGGATTCAGTTGGTCTTTCAGGCAGGAAAGGGAGGAGTGACAGCAAAGTCTGTTGCAGAGTTGCAAAGATCGCTGTGCTCTGAAGATGACCAGTGGGAACTTTCTGGACTGTCTCTTCTGCTGTTTCAGCAGAGTCCAAACGTAAGTGCTATATTCTGCTACTGCTCACAAAGAGCAAGCACAGGAGATGTAGGATTCAATTGGACTTTCAGGTAGGAAAGTGAGAGGTGACAGCAATGTGTGTTTCAGAGTTGCAAAGCTCACTGTGTGCTGAAGATGCCCAGCAGGAGTTTCCCTGCTGGCCCTTCGGCTGTGGGATTAGAGTCCAAGCGCTCGTCCTCCCCTGTCACAACTCCTCTCGAAACGAGAGAGCGCACCAGAAACGTTGGATTCAAATGCACTTTTAGGAGAAAGAGTGAAGAGTGACAGCAATGTTTGTGTCACAGTTTAAAGCTCACTGTGTGCTAAACATGATCAGCAGGAGCTTTTTTGCAAGGCGCTTCTGCTGTTTTAGTCCAGTCTAAACATTCCTGCTCTACTCTCTCTGTTGCTGCTCAGCAGAGAGCGGGCACAGAGATGGTGGATTCAGTTGGTCTTTCAGGCAGGAAAGGGAGGAGTGACAGCAATGCGTGTTGCAGAGTTGCAAAGCTCGCTGTGCGCTGAAGATGATCTGCAGGAACATTTTGTCCTGGCTCTTCTGCTCTTTTAGCAGGGACAAAACGTTCCGGCTCTACTCTCTCTGCTGCTGCCCAGCAGAGAAAGGGCCCAGAGATTTTGGATTCAATTGGACTTTGAGGTAGGAAAGTGAGGAGCAACAGCAATATATGTGTCACAGTTGCAAAGCTGACTAATTGCTGAAGATGCACAGCCGAGCTTTCACTCCTGGCTCTTCGGCTGTGGGAGCAGAGGCCAAGAGCTCGTGTTCACCTGTCACTGCTGCTGTTCAAACGAGAGAGGGCGCGAGAGATCATGGATTCAAAGGGACTCTTAGGAGATGAAGTGAGGAGTGACAGCAATGTGTGTTTCAGCGTTGCAAAGCTCACTGTGCTCTGAAGATGATCAGTGGGAACTTTCTGGACTGTCTCTTCTGCTGTTTCAGCAGAGTCCAAACGTAAGTGCTATATTCTGCTACTGCTCACAAAGAGCAAGCACAGGAGATGTAGGATTCAATTGGACTTTGAGGTAGGAAAGTGAGAGGTGACAGCAATGTGTGTTGCAGAGTTGCAAAGCTCACTGTGTGCTGAAGATGCCCAGCAGGAGTATCCCTGCTGGCCCTTCGGCTGTGGGATTAGAGTCCAAGCGCTCGTCCTCCCCTGTCACAACTCCTCTCGAAACGAGAGAGCGCACCAGAAACGTTGGATTCAAATGCACTTTTAGGAGATAAAGTGAGGAGTGACAGCAATGTTTGTGTCACAGTTTAAAGCTCGCTGTGTGCTAAACATGATCAGCAGGAGCTTTTTTGCAAGGCTCTTCTGCTGCTTTAGCACAGTCTCAACATTCCTGCTCTACTCTCTCTGTTGCTGCTCAGCAGAGAGCGGGCACAGAGATGGTGGATTCAGTTGGTCTTTCAGGCAGGAAAGGGAGGAGTGACAGCAATGTCTGTTGCAGAGTTGCAAAGATCGCTGTGCTCTGAAGATGACCAGTGGGAACTTTCTGGACTGTCTCTTCTGCTGTTTCAGCAGAGTCCAAACGTAAGTGCTATATTCTGCTACTGCTCACAAAGAGCAAGCACAGGAGATGTAGGATTCAATTGGACTTTCAGGTAGGAAAGTGAGAGGTGACAGCAATGTGTGTTTCAGAGTTGCAAAGCTCACTGTGTGCTGAAGATGCCCATCAGGATTTTCCCTGCTGGCCCTTCGGCTGTGGGATTAGAGTCCAAGCGCTAGTCCTCCCCTGTCACAACTCCTCTCGAAACGAGAGAGCGCACCAGAAACATTGGATTCAAATGCACTTTTAGGAGAAAGAGTGAAGAGTGGCAGCAATGTTTGTGTCACTGTTTAAAGCTCACTGTGTGCTAAACGTGATCAGCAGGAGCTTTTTTGCATGGCACTTCTGCTGTTTTAGCCCAGTCTAAACATTCCTGCTCCGCTCTTTCTGTTGCTGCTCAGCAGAGAGCGGGCACAGAGATGTTGGAATCAATTGGTCTTTCAGGCAGGAAAGGGAGGAGTGACAGCAATGTGTGTTTCAGAGTTGCAAAGCTCACTGTGTGCTGAAGATGCCCAGCAGGAGTTTCCCTGCTGGCCCTTCGGCTGTGGCATTAGAGTCCAAGCGCTCGTCCTCCCCTGTCACAACTCCTCTCGAAACGAGAGAGCGCACCAGAAACGTTGGATTCAAATGCACTTTTAGGAGAAAGAGTGAAGAGTGGCAGCAATGATTGCGTCAGAGTTTAAAGCTCACTGTTTGTTAAACATGATCAGCAGGAGCTTTTTTGCAAGGCGCTTCTGCTGTTTTAGTCCAGTCTAAACATTCCTGCTCTACTCTCTCTGTTGCTGCTCAGCAGAGAGCGGGCACAGAGATGGTGGATTCAGTTGGTCTTTCAGGCAGGAAAGGGAGGAGTGACAGCAATGCGTGTTGCAGAGTTGCAAAGCTCGCTGTGCGCTGAAGATGATCTGCAGGAACATTTTGTCCTGGCTCTTCTGCTCTTTTAGCAGGGACAAAACGTTCCGGCTCTACTCTCTCTGCTGCTGCCCAGCAGAGAAAGGGCCCAGAGATTTTGGATTCAATTGGACTTTGAGGTAGGAAAGTGAGGAGCAACAGCAATATATGTGTCACAGTTGCAAAGCTGACTAATTGCTGAAGATGCACAGCCGAGCTTTCACTCCTGGCTCTTCGGCTGTGGGAGCAGAGGCCAAGAGCTCGTGTTCACCTGTCACTGCTGCTGTTCAAACGAGAGAGGGCGCGAGAGACCATGGATTCAAAGGGACTCTTAGGAGATGAAGTGAGGAGTGACAGCAATGTGTGTTTCAGCGTTGCAAAGCTCACTGTGCGCTGAAGATGATCAGTGGGAACTTTCTGGACTGTCTCTTCTGCTGTTTCAGCAGAGTCCAAACGTAAGTGCTATATTCTGCTACTGCTCACAAAGAGCAAGCACAGGAGATGTAGGATTCAATTGGACTTTGAGGTAGGAAAGTGAGAGGTGACAGCAATGTGTGTTTCAGAGTTGCAAAGCTCACTGTGTGCTGAAGATGCCCAGCAGGAGTATCCCTGCTGGCCCTTCGGCTGTGGGATTAGAGTCCAAGCGCTCGTCCTCCCCTGTCACAACTCCTCTCGAAACGAGAGAGCGCACCAGAAACGTTGGATTCAAATGCACTTTTAGGAGATAAAGTGAGGAGTGACAGCAATGTTTGTGTCACAGTTTAAAGCTCGCTGTGTGCTAAACATGATCAGCAGGAGCTTTTTTGCAAGGCTCTTCTGCTGCTTTAGCACAGTCTCAACATTCCTGCTCTACTCTCTCTGTTGCTGCTCAGCAGAGAGCGGGCACAGAGATGGTGGATTCAGTTGGTTTTTCAGGCAGGAAAGGGAGGAGTGACAGCAATGACTGTTGCAGAGTTGCAAAGATCGCTGTGCTCTGAAGATGACCAGTGGGAACTTTCTGGACTGTCTCTTCTGCTGTTTCAGCAGAGTCCAAACGTAAGTGCTATATTCTGCTACTGCTCACAAAGAGCAAGCACAGGAGATGTAGGATTCAATTGGACTTTCAGGTAGGAAAGTGAGAGGTAACAGCAATGTGTGTTTCAGAGTTGCAAAGCTCACTGTGTGCTGAAGATGCCCTGCAGGAGTTTCCCTGCTGGCCCTTCGGCTGTGGGATTAGAGTCCAAGCGCTCGTCCTCCCCTATCACAACTCCTCTTGAAACGAGAGAGCGCACCAGAAACGTTGGATTCAAATGCACTTTTAGGAGAAAGAGTGAAGAGTGGCAGCAATGTTTGTGTCACAGTTTAAAGCTCGCTGTGTGCTAAACATGATCAGCAGGAGCTTTTTTGCAAGGCGCTTCTGCTGTTTTAGTCCAGTCTAAACATTCCTGCTCTACTCTCTCTGTTGCTGCTCAGCAGAGAGCGGGCACAGAGATGGTGGATTCAGTTGGTCTTTCAGGCAGGAAAGGGAGGAGTGACAGCAATGCGTGTTGCAGAGTTGCAAAGCTCGCTGTGCGCTGAAGATGATCTGCAGGAACATTTTGTCCTGGCTCTTCTGCTCTTTTAGCAGGGACAAAACGTTCCGGCTCTACTCTCTCTGCTGCTGCCCAGCAGAGAAAGGGCCCTGAGATTTTGGATTCAATTGGACTTTGAGGTAGGAAAGTGAGGAGCAACAGCAATATATGCGTCACAGTTGCAAAGCTGACTAATTGCTGAAGATGCCCAGCCGGAGCTTTCACTCCTGGCTCTTCGGCTGTGGGAGCAGAGGCCAAGAGCTCGTGTTCACCTGTCACTGCTGCTGTTCAAACGAGAGAGGGCGCGAGAGACCATGGATTCAAAGGGACTCTTAGGAGATGAAGTGAGGAGTGACAGCAATGTGTGTTTCAGAGTTGCAAAGCTCACTGTGCGCTGAACATGATCAGTGGGAACTTTCTGGACTGTCTCTTCTGCTGTTTCAGCAGAGTCCAAACGTAAGTGCTATATTCTGCTACTGCTCACAAAGAGCAAGCACAGGAGATGTAGGATTCAATTGGACTTTGAGGTAGGAAAGTGAGAGGTGACAGCAATGTGTGTTTCAGAGTTGCAAAGCTCACTGTGTGCTGAAGATGCCCAGCAGGAGTTTCCCTGCTGGCCCTTCGGCTGTGGGATTAGAGTCCAAGCGCTCGTCCTCCCCTGTCACAACTCCTCTCGAAACGAGAGAGCGCACCAGAAACGTTGGATTCAAATGCACTTTTAGGAGAAAGAGTGAAGAGTGGCAGCAATGTTTGTGTCACAGTTTAAAGCTCACTGTGTGCTAAACATGATCAGCAGGAGCTTTTTTGCAAGGCACTTCTGCTGTTTTTGCCCAGTCTAAACATTCCTGCTCCTCTCCTTCTGTTGCTGCTCAGCAGAGAGCGGGCACAGAGATGTTGGAATCAATTGGTCTTTCAGGCAGGAAAGGGAGGAGTGACAGCAATGTGTGTTGCAGAGTTGCAAAGCTCACTGTGTGCTGAAGATGCCCAGCAGGAGTTTCCCTGCTGGCCCTTCGGCTGTGGGATTAGAGTCCAAGCGCTCGTCCTCCCCTGTCACAACTCCTCTCGAAACGAGAGAGCGCACCAGAAACGTTGGATTCAAATGCACTTTTAGGAGAAAGAGTGAAGAGTGGCAGCAATGATTGTGTCACAGTTTAAAGCTCACTGTGTGCAAAACATGATCAGCAGGAGCTTTTTTGCAAGGCGCTTCTGCTGTTTTAGTCCAGTCTAAACATTCCTGCTCTACTCTCTCTGTTGCTGCTCAGCAGAGAGCGGGCACAGAGATGGTGGATTCAGTTGGTCTTTCAGGCAGGAAAGGGAGGAGTGACAGCAATGCGTGTTGCAGAGTTGCAAAGCTCGCTGTGCGCTGAAGATGATCTGCAGGAACATTTTGTCCTGGCTCTTCTGCTCTTTTAGCAGGGACAAAACGTTCCGGCTCTACTCTCTCTGCTGCTGCCCAGCAGAGAAAGGGCCCAGAGATTTTGGATTCAATTGGACTTTGAGGTAGGAAAGTGAGGAGCAACAGCAATATATGTGTCACAGTTGCAAAGCTGACTAGTTGCTGAAGATGCACAGCCGAGCTTTCACTCCTGGCTCTTCGGCTGTGGGAGCAGAGGCCAAGAGCTCGTGTTCACCTGTCACTGCTGCTGTTCAAACGAGAGAGGGCGCGAGAGACCATGGATTCAAAGGGACTCTTAGGAGATGAAGTGAGGAGTGACAGCAATGTGTGTTTCAGCGTTGCAAAGCTCACTGTGCGCTGAAGATGATCAGTGGGAACTTTCTGGACTGTCTCTTCTGCTGTTTCAGCAGAGTCCAAACGTAAGTGCTATATTCTGCTACTGCTCACAAAGAGCAAGCACAGGAGATGTAGGATTCAATTGGACTTTGAGGTAGGAAAGTGAGAGGTGACAGCAATGTGTGTTTCAGAGTTGCAAAGCTCACTGTGTGCTGAAGATGCCCAGCAGGAGTATCCCTGCTGGCCCTTCGGCTGTGGGATTAGAGTCCAAGCGCTCGTCCTCCCCTGTCACAACTCCTCTCGAAACGAGAGAGCGCACCAGAAACGTTGGATTCAAATGCACTTTTAGGAGATAAAGTGAGGAGTGACAGCAATGTTTGTGTCACAGTTTAAAGCTCGCTGTGTGCTAAACATGATCAGCAGGAGCTTTTTTGCAAGGCTCTTCTGCTGCTTTAGCACAGTCTCAACATTCCTGCTCTACTCTCTCTGTTGCTGCTCAGCAGAGAGCGGGCACAGAGATGGTGGATTCAGTTGGTTTTTCAGGCAGGAAAGGGAGGAGTGACAGCAATGACTGTTGCAGAGTTGCAAAGATCGCTGTGCTCTGAAGATGACCAGTGGGAACTTTCTGGACTGTCTCTTCTGCTGTTTCAGCAGAGTCCAAACGTAAGTGCTATATTCTGCTACTGCTCACAAAGAGCAAGCACAGGAGATGTAGGATTCAATTGGACTTTCAGGTAGGAAAGTGAGAGGTGACAGCAATGTGTGTTTCAGAGTTGCAAAGCTCACTGTGTGCTGAAGATGCCCAGCAGGAGTTTCCCTGCTGGCCCTTCGGCTGTGGGATTAGAGTCCAAGCGCTCGTCCTCCCCTATCACAACTCCTCTTGAAACGAGAGAGCGCACCAGAAACGTTGGATTCAAATGCACTTTTAGGAGAAAGAGTGAAGAGTGGCAGCAATGTTTGTGTCACAGTTTAAAGCTCGCTGTGTGCTAAACATGATCAGCAGGAGCTTTTTTGCAAGGCGCTTCTGCTGTTTTAGTCCAGTCTAAACATTCCTGCTCTACTCTCTCTGTTGCTGCTCAGCAGAGAGCGGGCACAGAGATGGTGGATTCAGTTGGTCTTTCAGGCAGGAAAGGGAGGAGTGACAGCAATGCGTGTTGCAGAGTTGCAAAGCTCGCTGTGCGCTGAAGATGATCTGCAGGAACATTTTGTCCTGGCTCTTCTGCTCTTTTAGCAGGGACAAAACGTTCCGGCTCTACTCTCTCTGCTGCTGCCCAGCAGAGAAAGGGCCCTGAGATTTTGGATTCAATTGGACTTTGAGGTAGGAAAGTGAGGAGCAACAGCAATATATGCGTCACAGTTGCAAAGCTGACTAATTGCTGAAGATGCCCAGCCGGAGCTTTCACTCCTGGCTCTTCGGCTGTGGGAGCAGAGGCCAAGAGCTCGTGTTCACCTGTCACTGCTGCTGTTCAAACGAGAGAGGGCGCGAGAGACCATGGATTCAAAGGGACTCTTAGGAGATGAAGTGAGGAGTGACAGCAATGTGTGTTTCAGAGTTGCAAAGCTCACTGTGCGCTGAACATGATCAGTGGGAACTTTCTGGACTGTCTCTTCTGCTGTTTCAGCAGAGTCCAAACGTAAGTGCTATATTCTGCTACTGCTCACAAAGAGCAAGCACAGGAGATGTAGGATTCAATTGGACTTTGAGGTAGGAAAGTGAGAGGTGACAGCAATGTGTGTTTCAGAGTTGCAAAGCTCACTGTGTGCTGAAGATGCCCAGCAGGAGTTTCCCTGCTGGCCCTTCGGCTGTGGGATTAGAGTCCAAGCGCTCGTCCTCCCCTGTCACAACTCCTCTCGAAACGAGAGAGCGCACCAGAAACGTTGGATTCAAATGCACTTTTAGGAGAAAGAGTGAAGAGTGGCAGCAATGATTGTGTCACAGTTTAAAGCTCACTGTTTGTTAAACATGATCAGCAGGAGCTTTTTTGCAAGGCGCTTCTGCTGTTTTAGTCCAGTCTAAACATTCCTGCTCTACTCTCTCTGTTGCTGCTCAGCAGAGAGCGGGCACAGAGATGGTGGATTCAGTTGGTCTTTCAGGCAGGAAAGGGAGGAGTGACAGCAATGCGTGTTGCAGAGTTGCAAAGCTCGCTGTGCGCTGAAGATGATCTGCAGGAACATTTTGTCCTGGCTCTTCTGCTCTTTTAGCAGGGACAAAACGTTCCGGCTCTACTCTCTCTGCTGCTGCCCAGCAGAGAAAGGGCCCAGAGATTTTGGATTCAATTGGACTTTGAGGTAGGAAAGTGAGGAGCAACAGCAATATATGTGTCACAGTTGCAAAGCTGACTAGTTGCTGAAGATGCACAGCCGAGCTTTCACTCCTGGCTCTTCGGCTGTGGGAGCAGAGGCCAAGAGCTCGTGTTCACCTGTCACTGCTGCTGTTCAAACGAGAGAGGGCGCGAGAGACCATGGATTCAAAGGGACTCTTAGGAGATGAAGTGAGGAGTGACAGCAATGTGTGTTTCAGCGTTGCAAAGCTCACTGTGCGCTGAAGATGATCAGTGGGAACTTTCTGGACTGTCTCTTCTGCTGTTTCAGCAGAGTCCAAACGTAAGTGCTATATTCTGCTACTGCTCACAAAGAGCAAGCACAGGAGATGTAGGATTCAATTGGACTTTGAGGTAGGAAAGTGAGAGGTGACAGCAATGTGTGTTTCAGAGTTGCAAAGCTCACTGTGTGCTGAAGATGCCCAGCAGGAGTATCCCTGCTGGCCCTTCGGCTGTGGGATTAGAGTCCAAGCGCTCGTCCTCCCCTGTCACAACTCCTCTCGAAACGAGAGAGCGCACCAGAAACGTTGGATTCAAATGCACTTTTAGGAGATAAAGTGAGGAGTGACAGCAATGTTTGTGTCACAGTTTAAAGCTCGCTGTGTGCTAAACATGATCAGCAGGAGCTTTTTTGCAAGGCTCTTCTGCTGCTTTAGCACAGTCTCAACATTCCTGCTCTACTCTCTCTGTTGCTGCTCAGCAGAGAGCGGGCACAGAGATGGTGGATTCAGTTGGTTTTTCAGGCAGGAAAGGGAGGAGTGACAGCAATGACTGTTGCAGAGTTGCAAAGATCGCTGTGCTCTGAAGATGACCAGTGGGAACTTTCTGGACTGTCTCTTCTGCTGTTTCAGCAGAGTCCAAACGTAAGTGCTATATTCTGCTACTGCTCACAAAGAGCAAGCACAGGAGATGTAGGATTCAATTGGACTTTCAGGTAGGAAAGTGAGAGGTGACAGCAATGTGTGTTTCAGAGTTGCAAAGCTCACTGTGTGCTGAAGATGCCCAGCAGGAGTTTCCCTGCTGGCCCTTCGGCTGTGGGATTAGAGTCCAAGCGCTCGTCCTCCCCTATCACAACTCCTCTTGAAACGAGAGAGCGCACCAGAAACGTTGGATTCAAATGCACTTTTAGGAGAAAGAGTGAAGAGTGGCAGCAATGTTTGTGTCACAGTTTAAAGCTCGCTGTGTGCTAAACATGATCAGCAGGAGCTTTTTTGCAAGGCGCTTCTGCTGTTTTAGTCCAGTCTAAACATTCCTGCTCTACTCTCTCTGTTGCTGCTCAGCAGAGAGCGGGCACAGAGATGGTGGATTCAGTTGGTCTTTCAGGCAGGAAAGGGAGGAGTGACAGCAATGCGTGTTGCAGAGTTGCAAAGCTCGCTGTGCGCTGAAGATGATCTGCAGGAACATTTTGTCCTGGCTCTTCTGCTCTTTTAGCAGGGACAAAACGTTCCGGCTCTACTCTCTCTGCTGCTGCCCAGCAGAGAAAGGGCCCTGAGATTTTGGATTCAATTGGACTTTGAGGTAGGAAAGTGAGGAGCAACAGCAATATATGCGTCACAGTTGCAAAGCTGACTAATTGCTGAAGATGCCCAGCCGGAGCTTTCACTCCTGGCTCTTCGGCTGTGGGAGCAGAGGCCAAGAGCTCGTGTTCACCTGTCACTGCTGCTGTTCAAACGAGAGAGGGCGCGAGAGACCATGGATTCAAAGGGACTCTTAGGAGATGAAGTGAGGAGTGACAGCAATGTGTGTTTCAGAGTTGCAAAGCTCACTGTGCGCTGAACATGATCAGTGGGAACTTTCTGGACTGTCTCTTCTGCTGTTTCAGCAGAGTCCAAACGTAAGTGCTATATTCTGCTACTGCTCACAAAGAGCAAGCACAGGAGATGTAGGATTCAATTGGACTTTGAGGTAGGAAAGTGAGAGGTGACAGCAATGTGTGTTTCAGAGTTGCAAAGCTCACTGTGTGCTGAAGATGCCCAGCAGGAGTTTCCCTGCTGGCCCTTCGGCTGTGGGATTAGAGTCCAAGCGCTCGTCCTCCCCTGTCACAACTCCTCTCGAAACGAGAGAGCGCACCAGAAACGTTGGATTCAAATGCACTTTTAGGAGAAAGAGTGAAGAGTGGCAGCAATGATTGCGTCAGAGTTTAAAGCTCACTGTTTGTTAAACATGATCAGCAGGAGCTTTTTTGCAAGGCGCTTCTGCTGTTTTAGTCCAGTCTAAACATTCCTGCTCTACTCTCTCTGTTGCTGCTCAGCAGAGAGCGGGCACAGAGATGGTGGATTCAGTTGGTCTTTCAGGCAGGAAAGGGAGGAGTGACAGCAATGCGTGTTGCAGAGTTGCAAAGCTCGCTGTGCGCTGAAGATGATCTGCAGGAACATTTTGTCCTGGCTCTTCTGCTCTTTTAGCAGGGACAAAACGTTCCGGCTCTACTCTCTCTGCTGCTGCCCAGCAGAGAAAGGGCCCAGAGATTTTGGATTCAATTGGACTTTGAGGTAGGAAAGTGAGGAGCAACAGCAATATATGTGTCACAGTTGCAAAGCTGACTAATTGCTGAAGATGCACAGCCGAGCTTTCACTCCTGGCTCTTCGGCTGTGGGAGCAGAGGCCAAGAGCTCGTGTTCACCTGTCACTGCTGCTGTTCAAACGAGAGAGGGCGCGAGAGACCATGGATTCAAAGGGACTCTTAGGAGATGAAGTGAGGAGTGACAGCAATGTGTGTTTCAGCGTTGCAAAGCTCACTGTGCGCTGAAGATGATCAGTGGGAACTTTCTGGACTGTCTCTTCTGCTGTTTCAGCAGAGTCCAAACGTAAGTGCTATATTCTGCTACTGCTCACAAAGAGCAAGCACAGGAGATGTAGGATTCAATTGGACTTTGAGGTAGGAAAGTGAGAGGTGACAGCAATGTGTGTTGCAGAGTTGCAAAGCTCACTGTGTGCTGAAGATGCCCAGCAGGAGTATCCCTGCTGGCCCTTCGGCTGTGGGATTAGAGTCCAAGCGCTCGTCCTCCCCTGTCACAACTCCTCTCGAAACGAGAGAGCGCACCAGAAACGTTGGATTCAAATGCACTTTTAGGAGATAAAGTGAGGAGTGACAGCAATGTTTGTGTCACAGTTTAAAGCTCGCTGTGTGCTAAACATGATCAGCAGGAGCTTTTTTGCAAGGCTCTTCTGCTGCTTTAGCACAGTCTCAACATTCCTGCTCTACTCTCTCTGTTGCTGCTCAGCAGAGAGCGGGCACAGAGATGGTGGATTCAGTTGGTCTTTCAGGCAGGAAAGGGAGGAGTGACAGCAATGTCTGTTGCAGAGTTGCAAAGATCGCTGTGCTCTGAAGATGACCAGTGGGAACTTTCTGGACTGTCTCTTCTGCTGTTTCAGCAGAGTCCAAACGTAAGTGCTATATTCTGCTACTGCTCACAAAGAGCAAGCACAGGAGATGTAGGATTCAATTGGACTTTCAGGTAGGAAAGTGAGAGGTGACAGCAATGTGTGTTTCAGAGTTGCAAAGCTCACTGTGTGCTGAAGATGCCCAGCAGGAGTTTCCCTGCTGGCCCTTCGGCTGTGGGATTAGAGTCCAAGCGCTCGTCCTCCCCTATCACAACTCCTCTTGAAACGAGAGAGCGCACCAGAAACGTTGGATTCAAATGCACTTTTAGGAGAAAGAGTGAAGAGTGGCAGCAATGTTTGTGTCACAGTTTAAAGCTCGCTGTGTGCTAAACATGATCAGCAGGAGCTTTTTTGCAAGGCGCTTCTGCTGTTTTAGTCCAGTCTAAACATTCCTGCTCTACTCTCTCTGTTGCTGCTCAGCAGAGAGCGGGCACAGAGATGGTGGATTCAGTTGGTCTTTCAGGCAGGAAAGGGAGGAGTGACAGCAATGTCTGTTGCAGAGTTGCAAAGATCGCTGTGCTCTGAAGATGACCAGTGGGAACTTTCTGGACTGTCTCTTCTGCTGTTTCAGCAGAGTCCAAACTAAGTGCTATATTCTGCTACTGCTCACAAAGAGCAAGCACAGGAGATGTAGGATTCAATTGGACTTTCAGGTAGGAAAGTGAGAGGTGACAGCAATGTGTGTTTCAGAGTTGCAAAGCTCACTGTGTGCTGAAGATGCCCAGCAGGAGTTTCCCTGCTGGCCCTTCGGCTGTGGGATTAGAGTCCAAGCGCTCGTCCTCCCCTGTCACAACTCCTCTTGAAACGAGAGAGCGCACCAGAAACGTTGGATTCAAATGCACTTTTAGGAGAAAGAGTGAAGAGTGGCAGCAATGATTGCGTCAGAGTTTAAAGCTCACTGTTTGTTAAACATGATCAGCAGGAGCTTTTTTGCAAGGCGCTTCTGCTGTTTTAGTCCAGTCTAAACATTCCTGCTCTACTCTCTCTGTTGCTGCTCAGCAGAGAGCGGGCACAGAGATGGTGGATTCAGTTGGTCTTTCAGGCAGGAAAGGGAGGAGTGACAGCAATGCGTGTTGCAGAGTTGCAAAGCTCGCTGTGCGCTGAAGATGATCTGCAGGAACATTTTGTCCTGGCTCTTCTGCTCTTTTAGCAGGGACAAAACGTTCCGGCTCTACTCTCTCTGCTGCTGCCCAGCAGAGAAAGGGCCCTGAGATTTTGGATTCAATTGGACTTTGAGGTAGGAAAGTGAGGAGCAACAGCAATATATGTGTCACAGTTGCAAAGCTGACTAATTGCTGAAGATGCACAGCCGAGCTTTCACTCCTGGCTCTTCGGCTGTGGGAGCAGAGGCCAAGAGCTCGTGTTCACCTGTCACTGCTGCTGTTCAAACGAGAGAGGGCGCGAGAGACCATGGATTCAAAGGGACTCTTAGGAGATGAAGTGAGGAGTGACAGCAATGTGTGTTTCAGCGTTGCAAAGCTCACTGTGCGCTGAAGATGATCAGTGGGAACTTTCTGGACTGTCTCTTCTGCTGTTTCAGCAGAGTCCAAACGTAAGTGCTATATTCTGCTACTGCTCACAAAGAGCAAGCACAGGAGATGTAGGATTCAATTGGACTTTGAGGTAGGAAAGTGAGAGGTGACAGCAATGTGTGTTGCAGAGTTGCAAAGCTCACTGTGTGCTGAAGATGCCCAGCAGGAGTATCCCTGCTGGCCCTTCGGCTGTGGGATTAGAGTCCAAGCGCTCGTCCTCCCCTGTCACAACTCCTCTCGAAACGAGAGAGCGCACCAGAAACGTTGGATTCAAATGCACTTTTAGGAGATAAAGTGAGGAGTGACAGCAATGTTTGTGTCACAGTTTAAAGCTCGCTGTGTGCTAAACATGATCAGCAGGAGCTTTTTTGCAAGGCTCTTCTGCTGCTTTAGCACAGTCTCAACATTCCTGCTCTACTCTCTCTGTTGCTGCTCAGCAGAGAGCGGGCACAGAGATGGTGGATTCAGTTGGTCTTTCAGGCAGGAAAGGGAGGAGTGACAGCAATGTCTGTTGCAGAGTTGCAAAGATCGCTGTGCTCTGAAGATGACCAGTGGGAACTTTCTGGACTGTCTCTTCTGCTGTTTCAGCAGAGTCCAAACGTAAGTGCTATATTCTGCTACTGCTCACAAAGAGCAAGCACAGGAGATGTAGGATTCAATTGGACTTTCAGGTAGGAAAGTGAGAGGTGACAGCAATGTGTGTTTCAGAGTTGCAAAGCTCACTGTGTGCTGAAGATGCCCAGCAGGAGTTTCCCTGCTGGCCCTTCGGCTGTGGGATTAGAGTCCAAGCGCTCGTCCTCCCCTATCACAACTCCTCTTGAAACGAGAGAGCGCACCAGAAACGTTGGATTCAAATGCACTTTTAGGAGAAAGAGTGAAGAGTGGCAGCAATGTTTGTGTCACAGTTTAAAGCTCGCTGTGTGCTAAACATGATCAGCAGGAGCTTTTTTGCAAGGCGCTTCTGCTGTTTTAGTCCAGTCTAAACATTCCTGCTCTACTCTCTCTGTTGCTGCTCAGCAGAGAGCGGGCACAGAGATGGTGGATTCAGTTGGTCTTTCAGGCAGGAAAGGGAGGAGTGACAGCAATGTCTGTTGCAGAGTTGCAAAGATCGCTGTGCTCTGAAGATGACCAGTGGGAACTTTCTGGACTGTCTCTTCTGCTGTTTCAGCAGAGTCCAAACTAAGTGCTATATTCTGCTACTGCTCACAAAGAGCAAGCACAGGAGATGTAGGATTCAATTGGACTTTCAGGTAGGAAAGTGAGAGGTGACAGCAATGTGTGTTTCAGAGTTGCAAAGCTCACTGTGTGCTGAAGATGCCCAGCAGGAGTTTCCCTGCTGGCCCTTCGGCTGTGGGATTAGAGTCCAAGCGCTCGTCCTCCCCTGTCACAACTCCTCTTGAAACGAGAGAGCGCACCAGAAACGTTGGATTCAAATGCACTTTTAGGAGAAAGAGTGAAGAGTGGCAGCAATGTTTGTGTCACAGTTTAAAGCTCGCTGTGTGCTAAACATGATCAGCAGGAGCTTTTTTGCAAGGCGCTTCTGCTGTTTTAGTCCAGTCTAAACATTCCTGCTCTACTCTCTCTGTTGCTGCTCAGCAGAGAGCGGGCACAGAGATGGTGGATTCAGTTGGTCTTTCAGGCAGGAAAGGGAGGAGTGACAGCAATGCGTGTTGCAGAGTTGCAAAGCTCGCTGTGCGCTGAAGATGATCTGCAGGAACATTTTGTCCTGGCTCTTCTGCTCTTTTAGCAGGGACAAAACGTTCCGGCTCTACTCTCTCTGCTGCTGCCCAGCAGAGAAAGGGCCCTGAGATTTTGGATTCAATTGGACTTTGAGGTAGGAAAGTGAGGAGCAACAGCAATATATGCGTCACAGTTGCAAAGCTGACTAATTGCTGAAGATGCCCAGCCGGAGCTTTCACTCCTGGCTCTTCGGCTGTGGGAGCAGAGGCCAAGAGCTCGTGTTCACCTGTCACTGCTGCTGTTCAAACGAGAGAGGGCGCGAGAGACCATGGATTCAAAGGGACTCTTAGGAGATGAAGTGAGGAGTGACACCAATGTGTGTTTCAGAGTTGCAAAGCTCACTGTGCGCTGAACATGATCAGTGGGAACTTTCTGGACTGTCTCTTCTGCTGTTTCAGCAGAGTCCAAACGTAAGTGCTATATTCTGCTACTGCTCACAAAGAGCAAGCACAGGAGATGTAGGATTCAATTGGACTTTGAGGTAGGAAAGTGAGAGGTGACAGCAATGTGTGTTTCAGAGTTGCAAAGCTCACTGTGTGCTGAAGATGCCCAGCAGGAGTTTCCCTGCTGGCCCTTCGGCTGTGGGATTAGAGTCCAAGCGCTCGTCCTCCCCTGTCACAACTCCTCTCGAAACGAGAGAGCGCACCAGAAACGTTGGATTCAAATGCACTTTTAGGAGAAAGAGTGAAGAGTGGCAGCAATGTTTGTGTCACAGTTTAAAGCTCACTGTTTGTTAAACATGATCAGGAGGAGCTTTTTTGCAAGGCACTTCTGCTGTTTTAGTCCAGTCTAAACATTCCTGCTCTACTCTCTCTGTTGCTGCTCAGCAGAGAGCGGGCACAGAGATGGTGGATTCAGTTGGTCTTTCAGGCAGGAAAGGGAGGAGTGACAGCAATGCGTGTTGCAGAGTTGCAAAGCTCGCTGTGCGCTGAAGATGATCTGCAGGAACATTTTGTCCTGGCTCTTCTGCTCTTTTAGCAGGGACAAAACGTTCCGGCTCTACTCTCTCTGCTGCTGCCCAGCAGAGAAAGGGCCCAGAGATTTTGGATTCAATTGGACTTTGAGGTAGGAAAGTGAGGAGCAACAGTAATATATGTGTCACAGTTGCAAAGCTGACTAATTGCTGAAGATGCACAGCCGAGCTTTCACTCCTGGCTCTTCTGCTGTGGGAGCAGAGGCCAAGAGCTCGTGTTCACCTGTCACTGCTGCTGTTCAAACGAGAGAGGGCGCGAGAGACCATGGATTCAAAGGGACTCTTAGGAGATGAAGTGAGGAGTGACAGCAATGTGTGTTTCAGCGTTGCAAAGCTCACTGTGCGCTGAAGATGATCAGTGGGAACTTTCTGGACTGTCTCTTCTGCTGTTTCAGCAGAGTCCAAACGTAAGTGCTATATTCTGCTACTGCTCACAAAGAGCAAGCACAGGAGATGTAGGATTCAATTGGACTTTGAGGTAGGAAAGTGAGAGGTGACAGCAATGTGTGTTGCAGAGTTGCAAAGCTCACTGTGTGCTGAAGATGCCCATCAGGAGTTTCCCTGCTGACCCTTCGGCTGTGGGATTAGAGTCCAAGCGCTAGTCCTCCCCTGTCACAACTCCTCTCGAAACGAGAGAGCGCACCAGAAACATTGGATTCAAATGCACTTTTAGGAGAAAGAGTGAAGAGTGGCAGCAATGTTTGTGTCACAGTTTAAAGCTCACTGTGTGCTAAACGTGATCAGCAGGAGCTTTTTGGCATGGCACTTCTGCTGTTTTAGCCCAGTCTAAACATTCCTGCTCCGCTCTTTCTGTTGCTGCTCAGCAGAGAGCGGGCACAGAGATGTTGGAATCAATTGGTCTTTCAGGCAGGAAAGGGAGGACTGACAGCAATGTGTGTTGCAGAGTTGCAAAGCTCACTGTGTGCTGAAGATGCCCAGCAGGAGTTTCCCTGCTGGCCCTTCGGCTGTGGGATTAGAGTCCAAGCGCTCGTCCTCCCCTATCACAACTCCTCTTGAAACGAGAGAGCGCACCAGAAACGTTGGATTCAAATGCACTTTTAGGAGAAAGAGTGAAGAGTGGCAGCAATGTTTGTGTCACAGTTTAAAGCTCGCTGTGTGCTAAACATGATCAGCAGGAGCTTTTTTGCAAGGCGCTTCTGCTGTTTTAGTCCAGTCTAAACATTCCTGCTCTACTCTCTCTGTTGCTGCTCAGCAGAGAGCGGGCACAGAGATGGTGGATTCAGTTGGTCTTTCAGGCAGGAAAGGGAGGAGTGACAGCAATGCGTGTTGCAGAGTTGCAAAGCTCGCTGTGCGCTGAAGATGATCTGCAGGAACATTTTGTCCTGGCTCTTCTGCTCTTTTAGCAGGGACAAAACGTTCCGGCTCTACTCTGTCTGCTGCTGCCCAGCAGAGAAAGGGCCCAGAGATTTTGGATTCATTTGGACTTTGAGGTAGGAAAGTGAGGAGCAACAGCAATATATGCGTCACAGTTGCAAAGCTGACTAATTGCTGAAGATGCCCAGCCGGAGCTTTCACTCCTGGCTCTTCGGCTGTGGGAGCAGAGGCCAAGAGCTCGTGTTCACCTGTCACTGCTGCTGTTCAAACGAGAGAGGGCGCGAGAGACCATGGATTCAAAGGGACTCTTAGGAGATGAAGTGAGGAGTGACAGCAATGTGTGTTTCAGAGTTGCAAAGCTCACTGTGCGCTGAACATGATCAGTGGGAACTTTCTGGACTGTCTCTTCTGCTGTTTCAGCAGAGTCCAAACGTAAGTGCTATATTCTGCTACTGCTCACAAAGAGCAAGCACAGGAGATGTAGGATTCAATTGGACTTTGAGGTAGGAAAGTGAGAGGTGACAGCAATGTGTGTTTCAGAGTTGCAAAGCTCACTGTGTGCTGAAGATGCCCAGCAGGAGTTTCCCTGCTGGCCCTTCGGCTGTGGGATTAGAGTCCAAGCGCTCGTCCTCCCCTGTCACAACTCCTCTCGAAACGAGAGAGCACACCAGAAACGTTGGATTCAAATGCACTTTTAGGAGAAAGAGTGAAGAGTGGCAGCAATGTTTGTGTCACAGTTTAAAGCTCACTGTGTGCTAAACATGATCAGCAGGAGCTTTTTTGCAAGGCACTTCTGCTGCTTTAGCACAGTCTCAACATTCCTGCTCTACTCTCTCTGTTGCTGCTCAGCAGAGAGCGGGCACAGAGATGGTGGATTCAGTTGGTCTTTCAGGCAGGAAAGGGAGGAGTGACAGCAATGTCTGTTGCAGAGTTGCAAAGATCGCTGTGCTCTGAAGATGACCAGTGGGAACTTTCTGGACTGTCTCTTCTGCTGTTTCAGCAGAGTCCAAACGTAAGTGCTATATTCTGCTACTGCTCACAAAGAGCAAGCACAGGAGATGTAGGATTCAATTGGACTTTCAGGTAGGAAAGTGAGAGGTGACAGCAATGTGTGTTTCAGAGTTGCAAAGCTCACTGTGTGCTGAAGATGCCCAGCAGGAGTTTCCCTGCTGGCCCTTCGGCTGTGGGATTAGAGTCCAAGCGCTCGTCCTCCCCTATCACAACTCCTCTTGAAACGAGAGAGCGCACCAGAAACGTTGGATTCAAATGCACTTTTAGGAGAAAGAGTGAAGAGTGGCAGCAATGTTTGTGTCACAGTTTAAAGCTCGCTGTGTGCTAAACATGATCAGCAGGAGCTTTTTTGCAAGGCGCTTCTGCTGTTTTAGTCCAGTCTAAACATTCCTGCTCTACTCTCTCTGTTGCTGCTCAGCAGAGAGCGGGCACAGAGATGGTGGATTCAGTTGGTCTTTCAGGCAGGAAAGGGAGGAGTGACAGCAATGTCTGTTGCAGAGTTGCAAAGATCGCTGTGCTCTGAAGATGACCAGTGGGAACTTTCTGGACTGTCTCTTCTGCTGTTTCAGCAGAGTCCAAACGTAAGTGCTATATTCTGCTACTGCTCACAAAGAGCAAGCACAGGAGATGTAGGATTCAATTGGACTTTGAGGTAGGAAAGTGAGAGGTGACAGCAATGTGTGTTTCAGAGTTGCAAAGCTCACTGTGTGCTGAAGATGCCCAGCAGGAGTTTCCCTGCTGGCCCTTCGGCTGTGGGATTAGAGTCCAAGCGCTCGTCCTCCCCTGTCACAACTCCTCTCGAAACGAGAGAGCGCACCAGAAACGTTGGATTCAAATGCACTTTTAGGAGAAAGAGTGAAGAGTGGCAGCAATGTTTGTGTCACAGTTTAAAGCTCACTGTTTGTTAAACATGATCAGGAGGAGCTTTTTTGCAAGGCACTTCTGCTGTTTTAGTCCAGTCTAAACATTCCTGCTCTACTCTCTCTGTTGCTGCTCAGCAGAGAGCGGGCACAGAGATGGTGGATTCAGTTGGTCTTTCAGGCAGGAAAGGGAGGAGTGACAGCAATGCGTGTTGCAGAGTTGCAAAGCTCGCTGTGCGCTGAAGATGATCTGCAGGAACATTTTGTCCTGGCTCTTCTGCTCTTTTAGCAGGGACAAAACGTTCCGGCTCTACTCTCTCTGCTGCTGCCCAGCAGAGAAAGGGCCCAGAGATTTTGGATTCAATTGCACTTTGAGGTAGGAAAGTGAGGAGCAACAGTAATATATGTGTCACAGTTGCAAAGCTGACTAATTGCTGAAGATGCACAGCCGAGCTTTCACTCCTGGCTCTTCTGCTGTGGGAGCAGAGGCCAAGAGCTCGTGTTCACCTGTCACTGCTGCTGTTCAAACGAGAGAGGGCGCGAGAGACCATGGATTCAAAGGGACTCTTAGGAGATGAAGTGAGGAGTGACAGCAATGTGTGTTTCAGCGTTGCAAAGCTCACTGTGCGCTGAAGATGATCAGTGGGAACTTTCTGGACTGTCTCTTCTGCTGTTTCAGCAGAGTCCAAACGTAAGTGCTATATTCTGCTACTGCTCACAAAGAGCAAGCACAGGAGATGTAGGATTCAATTGGACTTTGAGGTAGGAAAGTGAGAGGTGACAGCAATGTGTGTTGCAGAGTTGCAAAGCTCACTGTGTGCTGAAGATGCCCAGCAGGAGTATCCCTGCTGGCCCTTCGGCTGTGGGATTAGAGTCCAAGCGCTCGTCCTCCCCTGTCACAACTCCTCTCGAAACGAGAGAGCGCACCAGAAACGTTGGATTCAAATGCACTTTTAGGAGATAAAGTGAGGAGTGACAGCAATGTTTGTGTCACAGTTTAAAGCTCGCTGTGTGCTAAACATGATCAGCAGGAGCTTTTTTGCAAGGCTCTTCTGCTGCTTTAGCACAGTCTCAACATTCCTGCTCTACTCTCTCTGTTGCTGCTCAGCAGAGAGCGGGCACAGAGATGGTGGATTCAGTTGGTCTTTCAGGCAGGAAAGGGAGGAGTGACAGCAATGTCTGTTGCAGAGTTGCAAAGATCGCTGTGCTCTGAAGATGACCAGTGGGAACTTTCTGGACTGTCTCTTCTGCTGTTTCAGCAGAGTCCAAACGTAAGTGCTATATTCTGCTACTGCTCACAAAGAGCAAGCACAGGAGATGTAGGATTCAATTGGACTTTCAGGTAGGAAAGTGAGAGGTGACAGCAATGTGTGTTTCAGAGTTGCAAAGCTCACTGTGTGCTGAAGATGCCCATCAGGAGTTTCCCTGCTGACCCTTCGGCTGTGGGATTAGAGTCCAAGCGCTAGTCCTCCCCTGTCACAACTCCTCTCGAAACGAGAGAGCGCACCAGAAACATTGGATTCAAATGCACTTTTAGGAGAAAGAGTGAAGAGTGGCAGCAATGTTTGTGTCACAGTTTAAAGCTCACTGTGTGCTAAACGTGATCAGCAGGAGCTTTTTGGCATGGCACTTCTGCTGTTTTAGCCCAGTCTAAACATTCCTGCTCCGCTCTTTCTGTTGCTGCTCAGCAGAGAGCGGGCACAGAGATGTTGGAATCAATTGGTCTTTCAGGCAGGAAAGGGAGGACTGACAGCAATGTGTGTTGCAGAGTTGCAAAGCTCACTGTGTGCTGAAGATGCCCAGCAGGAGTTTCCCTGCTGGCCCTTCGGCTGTGGGATTAGAGTCCAAGCGCTCGTCCTCCCCTATCACAACTCCTCTTGAAACGAGAGAGCGCACCAGAAACGTTGGATTCAAATGCACTTTTAGGAGAAAGAGTGAAGAGTGGCAGCAATGTTTGTGTCACAGTTTAAAGCTCGCTGTGTGCTAAACATGATCAGCAGGAGCTTTTTTGCAAGGCGCTTCTGCTGTTTTAGTCCAGTCTAAACATTCCTGCTCTACTCTCTCTGTTGCTGCTCAGCAGAGAGCGGGCACAGAGATGGTGGATTCAGTTGGTCTTTCAGGCAGGAAAGGGAGGAGTGACAGCAATGTCTGTTGCAGAGTTGCAAAGATCGCTGTGCTCTGAAGATGACCAGTGGGAACTTTCTGGACTGTCTCTTCTGCTGTTTCAGCAGAGTCCAAACGTAAGTGCTATATTCTGCTACTGCTCACAAAGAGCAAGCACAGGAGATGTAGGATTCAATTGGACTTTCAGGTAGGAAAGTGAGAGGTGACAGCAATGTGTGTTTCAGAGTTGCAAAGCTCACTGTGTGCTGAAGATGCCCAGCAGGAGTTTCCCTGCTGGCCCTTCGGCTGTGGGATTAGAGTCCAAGCGCTCGTCCTCCCCTATCACAACTCCTCTTGAAACGAGAGAGCGCACCAGAAACGTTGGATTCAAATGCACTTTTAGGAGAAAGAGTGAAGAGTGGCAGCAATGTTTGTGTCACAGTTTAAAGCTCGCTGTGTGCTAAACATGATCAGCAGGAGCTTTTTTGCAAGGCGCTTCTGCTGTTTTAGTCCAGTCTAAACATTCCTGCTCTACTCTCTCTGTTGCTGCTCAGCAGAGAGCGGGCACAGAGATGGTGGATTCAGTTGGTCTTTCAGGCAGGAAAGGGAGGAGTGACAGCAATGCGTGTTGCAGAGTTGCAAAGCTCGCTGTGCGCTGAAGATGATCTGCAGGAACATTTTGTCCTGGCTCTTCTGCTCTTTTAGCAGGGACAAAACGTTCCGGCTCTACTCTCTCTGCTGCTGCCCAGCAGATAAAGGGCCCTGAGATTTTGGATTCAATTGGACTTTGAGGTAGGAAAGTGAGGAGCAACAGCAATATATGCGTCACAGTTGCAAAGCTGACTAATTGCTGAAGATGCCCAGCCGGAGCTTTCACTCCTGGCTCTTCGGCTGTGGGAGCAGAGGCCAAGAGCTCGTGTTCACCTGTCACTGCTGCTGTTCAAACGAGAGAGGGCGCGAGAGACCATGGATTCAAAGGGACTCTTAGGAGATGAAGTGAGGAGTGACACCAATGTGTGTTTCAGAGTTGCAAAGCTCACTGTGCGCTGAACATGATCAGTGGGAACTTTCTGGACTGTCTCTTCTGCTGTTTCAGCAGAGTCCAAACGTAAGTGCTATATTCTGCTACTGCTCACAAAGAGCAAGCACAGGAGATGTAGGATTCAATTGGACTTTGAGGTAGGAAAGTGAGAGGTGACAGCAATGTGTGTTTCAGAGTTGCAAAGCTCACTGTGTGCTGAAGATGCCCAGCAGGAGTTTCCCTGCTGGCCCTTCGGCTGTGGGATTAGAGTCCAAGCGCTCGTCCTCCCCTGTCACAACTCCTCTCGAAACGAGAGAGCGCACCAGAAACGTTGGATTCAAATGCACTTTTAGGAGAAAGAGTGAAGAGTGGCAGCAATGTTTGTGTCACAGTTTAAAGCTCACTGTTTGTTAAACATGATCAGGAGGAGCTTTTTTGCAAGGCACTTCTGCTGTTTTAGTCCAGTCTAAACATTCCTGCTCTACTCTCTCTGTTGCTGCTCAGCAGAGAGCGGGCACAGAGATGGTGGATTCAGTTGGTCTTTCAGGCAGGAAAGGGAGGAGTGACAGCAATGCGTGTTGCAGAGTTGCAAAGCTCGCTGTGCGCTGAAGATGATCTGCAGGAACATTTTGTCCTGGCTCTTCTGCTCTTTTAGCAGGGACAAAACGTTCCGGCTCTACTCTCTCTGCTGCTGCCCAGCAGAGAAAGGGCCCAGAGATTTTGGATTCAATTGCACTTTGAGGTAGGAAAGTGAGGAGCAACAGTAATATATGTGTCACAGTTGCAAAGCTGACTAATTGCTGAAGATGCACAGCCGAGCTTTCACTCCTGGCTCTTCTGCTGTGGGAGCAGAGGCCAAGAGCTCGTGTTCACCTGTCACTGCTGCTGTTCAAACGAGAGAGGGCGCGAGAGACCATGGATTCAAAGGGACTCTTAGGAGATGAAGTGAGGAGTGACAGCAATGTGTGTTTCAGCGTTGCAAAGCTCACTGTGCGCTGAAGATGATCAGTGGGAACTTTCTGGACTGTCTCTTCTGCTGTTTCAGCAGAGTCCAAACGTAAGTGCTATATTCTGCTACTGCTCACAAAGAGCAAGCACAGGAGATGTAGGATTCAATTGGACTTTGAGGTAGGAAAGTGAGAGGTGACAGCAATGTGTGTTGCAGAGTTGCAAAGCTCACTGTGTGCTGAAGATGCCCAGCAGGAGTATCCCTGCTGGCCCTTCGGCTGTGGGATTAGAGTCCAAGCGCTCGTCCTCCCCTGTCACAACTCCTCTCGAAACGAGAGAGCGCACCAGAAACGTTGGATTCAAATGCACTTTTAGGAGATAAAGTGAGGAGTGACAGCAATGTTTGTGTCACAGTTTAAAGCTCGCTGTGTGCTAAACATGATCAGCAGGAGCTTTTTTGCAAGGCTCTTCTGCTGCTTTAGCACAGTCTCAACATTCCTGCTCTACTCTCTCTGTTGCTGCTCAGCAGAGAGCGGGCACAGAGATGGTGGATTCAGTTGGTCTTTCAGGCAGGAAAGGGAGGAGTGACAGCAATGTCTGTTGCAGAGTTGCAAAGATCGCTGTGCTCTGAAGATGACCAGTGGGAACTTTCTGGACTGTCTCTTCTGCTGTTTCAGCAGAGTCCAAACGTAAGTGCTATATTCTGCTACTGCTCACAAAGAGCAAGCACAGGAGATGTAGGATTCAATTGGACTTTCAGGTAGGAAAGTGAGAGGTGACAGCAATGTGTGTTTCAGAGTTGCAAAGCTCACTGTGTGCTGAAGATGCCCATCAGGAGTTTCCCTGCTGACCCTTCGGCTGTGGGATTAGAGTCCAAGCGCTAGTCCTCCCCTGTCACAACTCCTCTCGAAACGAGAGAGCGCACCAGAAACATTGGATTCAAATGCACTTTTAGGAGAAAGAGTGAAGAGTGGCAGCAATGTTTGTGTCACAGTTTAAAGCTCACTGTGTGCTAAACGTGATCAGCAGGAGCTTTTTGGCATGGCACTTCTGCTGTTTTAGCCCAGTCTAAACATTCCTGCTCCGCTCTTTCTGTTGCTGCTCAGCAGAGAGCGGGCACAGAGATGTTGGAATCAATTGGTCTTTCAGGCAGGAAAGGGAGGACTGACAGCAATGTGTGTTGCAGAGTTGCAAAGCTCACTGTGTGCTGAAGATGCCCAGCAGGAGTTTCCCTGCTGGCCCTTCGGCTGTGGGATTAGAGTCCAAGCGCTCGTCCTCCCCTATCACAACTCCTCTTGAAACGAGAGAGCGCACCAGAAACGTTGGATTCAAATGCACTTTTAGGAGAAAGAGTGAAGAGTGGCAGCAATGTTTGTGTCACAGTTTAAAGCTCGCTGTGTGCTAAACATGATCAGCAGGAGCTTTTTTGCAAGGCGCTTCTGCTGTTTTAGTCCAGTCTAAACATTCCTGCTCTACTCTCTCTGTTGCTGCTCAGCAGAGAGCGGGCACAGAGATGGTGGATTCAGTTGGTCTTTCAGGCAGGAAAGGGAGGAGTGACAGCAATGCGTGTTGCAGAGTTGCAAAGCTCGCTGTGCGCTGAAGATGATCTGCAGGAACATTTTGTCCTGGCTCTTCTGCTCTTTTAGCAGGGACAAAACGTTCCGGCTCTACTCTGTCTGCTGCTGCCCAGCAGAGAAAGGGCCCAGAGATTTTGGATTCATTTGGACTTTGAGGTAGGAAAGTGAGGAGCAACAGCAATATATGCGTCACAGTTGCAAAGCTGACTAATTGCTGAAGATGCCCAGCCGGAGCTTTCACTCCTGGCTCTTCGGCTGTGGGAGCAGAGGCCAAGAGCTCGTGTTCACCTGTCACTGCTGCTGTTCAAACGAGAGAGGGCGCGAGAGACCATGGATTCAAAGGGACTCTTAGGAGATGAAGTGAGGAGTGACAGCAATGTGTGTTTCAGAGTTGCAAAGCTCACTGTGCGCTGAACATGATCAGTGGGAACTTTCTGGACTGTCTCTTCTGCTGTTTCAGCAGAGTCCAAACGTAAGTGCTATATTCTGCTACTGCTCACAAAGAGCAAGCACAGGAGATGTAGGATTCAATTGGACTTTGAGGTAGGAAAGTGAGAGGTGACAGCAATGTGTGTTTCAGAGTTGCAAAGCTCACTGTGTGCTGAAGATGCCCAGCAGGAGTTTCCCTGCTGGCCCTTCGGCTGTGGGATTAGAGTCCAAGCGCTCGTCCTCCCCTGTCACAACTCCTCTCGAAACGAGAGAGCACACCAGAAACGTTGGATTCAAATGCACTTTTAGGAGAAAGAGTGAAGAGTGGCAGCAATGTTTGTGTCACAGTTTAAAGCTCACTGTGTGCTAAACATGATCAGCAGGAGCTTTTTTGCAAGGCACTTCTGCTGTTTTAGCCCAGTCTAAACATTCCTGCTCCTCTCTTTCTGTTGCTGCTCAGCAGAGAGCGGGCACAGAGATGTTGGAATCAATTGGTCTTTCAGGCAGGAAAGGGAGGAGTGACAGCAATGTGTGTTGCAGAGTTGCAAAGCTCACTGTGTGCTGAAGATGCCCAGCAGGAGTTTCCCTGCTGGCCCTTCGGCTGTGGGATTAGAGTCCAAGCGCTCGTCCTCCCCTGTCACAACTCCTCTCGAAACGAGAGAGCGCACCAGAAACGTTGGATTCAAATGCACTTTTAGGAGAAAGAGTGAAGAGTGGCAGCAATGATTGTGTCACAGTTTAAAGCTCACTGTGTGCTAAACATGATCAGCAGGAGCTTTTTTGCAAGGCGCTTCTGCTGTTTTAGTCCAGTCTAAACATTCCTGCTCTACTCTCTCTGTTGCTGCTCAGCAGAGAGCGGGCACAGAGATGGTGGATTCAGTTGGTCTTTCAGGCAGGAAAGGGAGGAGTGACAGCAATGCGTGTTGCAGAGTTGCAAAGCTCGCTGTGCGCTGAAGATGATCTGCAGGAACATTTTGTCCTGGCTCTTCTGCTCTTTTAGCAGGGACAAAACGTTCCGGCTCTACTCTCTCTGCTGCTGCCCAGCAGAGAAAGGGCCCAGAGATTTTGGATTCAATTGGACTTTGAGGTAGGAAAGTGAGGAGCAACAGCAATATATGTGTCACAGTTGCAAAGCTGACTAATTGCTGAAGATGCACAGCCGGAGCTTTCACTCCTGGCTCTTCGGCTGTGGGAGCAGAGGCCAAGAGCTCGTGTTCACCTGTCACTGCTGCTGTTCAAACGAGAGAGGGCGCGAGAGACCATGGATTCAAAGGGACTATTAGGAGATGAAGTGAGGAGTGACAGCAATGTGTGTTTCAGCGTTGCAAAGCTCACTGTGCTCTGAAGATGATCAGTGGGAACTTTCTGGACTGTCTCTTCTGCTGTTTCAGCAGAGTCCAAACGTAAGTGCTATATTCTGCTACTGCTCCCAAAGAGCAAGCACAGGAGATGTAGGATTCAATTGGACTTTGAGGTAGGAAAGTGAGAGGTGACAGCAATGTGTGTTTCAGAGTTGCAAAGCTCACTGTGTGCTGAAGATGCCCAGCAGGAGTATCCCTGCTGGCCCTTCGGCTGTGGGATTAGAGTCCAAGCGCTCGTCCTCCCCTGTCACAACTCCTCTCGAAACGAGAGAGCGCACCAGAAACGTTGGATTCAAATGCACTTTTAGGAGATAAAGTGAGGAGTGACAGCAATGTTTGTGTCACAGTTTAAAGCTCGCTGTGTGCTAAACATGATCAGCAGGAGCTTTTTTGCAAGGCTCTTCTGCTGCTTTAGCACAGTCTCAACATTCCTGCTCTACTCTCTCTGTTGCTGCTCAGCAGAGAGCGGGCACAGAGATGGTGGATTCAGTTGGTCTTTCAGGCAGGAAAGGGAGGAGTGACAGCAATGTCTGTTGCAGAGTTGCAAAGATCGCTGTGCTCTGAAGATGACCAGTGGGAACTTTCTGGACTGTCTCTTCTGCTGTTTCAGCAGAGTCCAAACGTAAGTGCTATATTCTGCTACTGCTCACAAAGAGCAAGCACAGGAGATGTAGGATTCAATTGGACTTTCAGGTAGGAAAGTGAGAGGTGACAGCAATGTGTGTTTCAGAGTTGCAAAGCTCACTGTGTGCTGAAGATGCCCATCAGGAGTTTCCCTGCTGACCCTTCGGCTGTGGGATTAGAGTCCAAGCGCTAGTCCTCCCCTGTCACAACTCCTCTCGAAACGAGAGAGCGCACCAGAAACATTGGATTCAAATGCACTTTTAGGAGAAAGAGTGAAGAGTGGCAGCAATGTTTGTGTCACAGTTTAAAGCTCACTGTGTGCTAAACGTGATCAGCAGGAGCTTTTTGGCATGGCACTTCTGCTGTTTTAGCCCAGTCTAAACATTCCTGCTCCTCTCCTTCTGTTGCTGCTCAGCAGAGAGCGGGCACAGAGATGTTGGAATCAATTGGTCTTTCAGGCAGGAAAGGGAGGACTGACAGCAATGTGTGTTGCAGAGTTGCAAAGCTCACTGTGTGCTGAAGATGCCCAGCAGGAGTTTCCCTGCTGGCCCTTCGGCTGTGGGATTAGAGTCCAAGCGCTCGTCCTCCCCTATCACAACTCCTCTTGAAACGAGAGAGCGCACCAGAAACGTTGGATTCAAATGCACTTTTAGGAGAAAGAGTGAAGAGTGGCAGCAATGTTTGTGTCACAGTTTAAAGCTCGCTGTGTGCTAAACATGATCAGCAGGAGCTTTTTTGCAAGGCGCTTCTGCTGTTTTAGTCCAGTCTAAACATTCCTGCTCTACTCTCTCTGTTGCTGCTCAGCAGAGAGCGGGCACAGAGATGGTGGATTCAGTTGGTCTTTCAGGCAGGAAAGGGAGGAGTGACAGCAATGCGTGTTGCAGAGTTGCAAAGCTCGCTGTGCGCTGAAGATGATCTGCAGGAACATTTTGTCCTGGCTCTTCTGCTCTTTTAGCAGGGACAAAACGTTCCGGCTCTACTCTCTCTGCTGCTGCCCAGCAGAGAAAGGGCCCTGAGATTTTGGATTCAATTGGACTTTGAGGTAGGAAAGTGAGGAGCAACAGCAATATATGCGTCACAGTTGCAAAGCTGACTAATTGCTGAAGATGCCCAGCCGGAGCTTTCACTCCTGGCTCTTCGGCTGTGGGAGCAGAGGCCAAGAGCTCGTGTTCACCTGTCACTGCTGCTGTTCAAACGAGAGAGGGCGCGAGAGACCATGGATTCAAAGGGACTCTTAGGAGATGAAGTGAGGAGTGACACCAATGTGTGTTTCAGAGTTGCAAAGCTCACTGTGCGCTGAACATGATCAGTGGGAACTTTCTGGACTGTCTCTTCTGCTGTTTCAGCAGAGTCCAAACGTAAGTGCTATATTCTGCTACTGCTCACAAAGAGCAAGCACAGGAGATGTAGGATTCAATTGGACTTTGAGGTAGGAAAGTGAGAGGTGACAGCAATGTGTGTTTCAGAGTTGCAAAGCTCACTGTGTGCTGAAGATGCCCAGCAGGAGTTTCCCTGCTGGCCCTTCGGCTGTGGGATTAGAGTCCAAGCGCTCGTCCTCCCCTGTCACAACTCCTCTCGAAACGAGAGAGCGCACCAGAAACGTTGGATTCAAATGCACTTTTAGGAGAAAGAGTGAAGAGTGGCAGCAATGTTTGTGTCACAGTTTAAAGCTCACTGTTTGTTAAACATGATCAGGAGGAGCTTTTTTGCAAGGCACTTCTGCTGTTTTAGTCCAGTCTAAACATTCCTGCTCTACTCTCTCTGTTGCTGCTCAGCAGAGAGCGGGCACAGAGATGGTGGATTCAGTTGGTCTTTCAGGCAGGAAAGGGAGGAGTGACAGCAATGCGTGTTGCAGAGTTGCAAAGCTCGCTGTGCGCTGAAGATGATCTGCAGGAACATTTTGTCCTGGCTCTTCTGCTCTTTTAGCAGGGACAAAACGTTCCGGCTCTACTCTCTCTGCTGCTGCCCAGCAGAGAAAGGGCCCAGAGATTTTGGATTCAATTGGACTTTGAGGTAGGAAAGTGAGGAGCAACAGTAATATATGTGTCACAGTTGCAAAGCTGACTAATTGCTGAAGATGCACAGCCGAGCTTTCACTCCTGGCTCTTCTGCTGTGGGAGCAGAGGCCAAGAGCTCGTGTTCACCTGTCACTGCTGCTGTTCAAACGAGAGAGGGCGCGAGAGACCATGGATTCAAAGGGACTCTTAGGAGATGAAGTGAGGAGTGACAGCAATGTGTGTTTCAGCGTTGCAAAGCTCACTGTGCGCTGAAGATGATCAGTGGGAACTTTCTGGACTGTCTCTTCTGCTGTTTCAGCAGAGTCCAAACGTAAGTGCTATATTCTGCTACTGCTCCCAAAGAGCAAGCACAGGAGATGTAGGATTCAATTGGACTTTGAGGTAGGAAAGTGAGAGGTGACAGCAATGTGTGTTTCAGAGTTGCAAAGCTCACTGTGTGCTGAAGATGCCCAGCAGGAGTATCCCTGCTGGCCCTTCGGCTGTGGGATTAGAGTCCAAGCGCTCGTCCTCCCCTGTCACAACTCCTCTCGAAACGAGAGAGCGCACCAGAAACGTTGGATTCAAATGCACTTTTAGGAGATAAAGTGAGGAGTGACAGCAATGTTTGTGTCACAGTTTAAAGCTCGCTGTGTGCTAAACATGATCAGCAGGAGCTTTTTTGCAAGGCTCTTCTGCTGCTTTAGCACAGTCTCAACATTCCTGCTCTACTCTCTCTGTTGCTGCTCAGCAGAGAGCGGGCACAGAGATGGTGGATTCAGTTGGTCTTTCAGGCAGGAAAGGGAGGAGTGACAGCAATGTCTGTTGCAGAGTTGCAAAGATCGCTGTGCTCTGAAGATGACCAGTGGGAACTTTCTGGACTGTCTCTTCTGCTGTTTCAGCAGAGTCCAAACGTAAGTGCTATATTCTGCTACTGCTCACAAAGAGCAAGCACAGGAGATGTAGGATTCAATTGGACTTTCAGGTAGGAAAGTGAGAGGTGACAGCAATGTGTGTTTCAGAGTTGCAAAGCTCACTGTGTGCTGAAGATGCCCATCAGGAGTTTCCCTGCTGACCCTTCGGCTGTGGGATTAGAGTCCAAGCGCTAGTCCTCCCCTGTCACAACTCCTCTCGAAACGAGAGAGCGCACCAGAAACATTGGATTCAAATGCACTTTTAGGAGAAAGAGTGAAGAGTGGCAGCAATGTTTGTGTCACAGTTTAAAGCTCACTGTGTGCTAAACGTGATCAGCAGGAGCTTTTTGGCATGGCACTTCTGCTGTTTTAGCCCAGTCTAAACATTCCTGCTCCGCTCTTTCTGTTGCTGCTCAGCAGAGAGCGGGCACAGAGATGTTGGAATCAATTGGTCTTTCAGGCAGGAAAGGGAGGACTGACAGCAATGTGTGTTGCAGAGTTGCAAAGCTCACTGTGTGCTGAAGATGCCCAGCAGGAGTTTCCCTGCTGGCCCTTCGGCTGTGGGATTAGAGTCCAAGCGCTCGTCCTCCCCTGTCACAACTCCTCTCGAAACGAGAGAGCGCACCAGAAACGTTGGATTCAAATGCACTTTTAGGAGATAAAGTGAGGAGTGACAGCAATGTTTGTGTCACAGTTTAAAGCTCGCTGTGTGCTAAACATGATCAGCAGGAGCTTTTTTGCAAGGCTCTTCTGCTGCTTTAGCACAGTCTCAACATTCCTGCTCTACTCTCTCTGTTGCTGCTCAGCAGAGAGCGGGCACAGAGATGGTGGATTCAGTTGGTCTTTCAGGCAGGAAAGGGAGGAGTGACAGCAATGCGTGTTGCAGAGTTGCAAAGCTCGCTGTGCGCTGAAGATGATCTGCAGGAACATTTTGTCCTGGCTCTTCTGCTCTTTTAGCAGGGACAAAACGTTCCTGCTCTACTCTCTCTGCTGCTGCCCAGCAGAGAAAGGGCACAGAGATTTTGGATTCAATTGGACTTTGAGGTAGGAAAGTGAGGAGCAACCGCAATATTTGTGTCACAGTTGCAAAGCTGACTAATTGCTGAAGATGCACAGCCGAGCTTTCACTCCTGGCTCTTCGGCTGTGGGAGCAGAGGCCAAGAGCTCGTGTTCACCTGTAACTGCTGCTGTTCAAACGAGAGAGGGCGCGAGAGACCATGGATTCAAAGGGACTATTAGGAGATGAAGTGAGGAGTGACAGCAATGTGTGTTTCAGCGTTGCAAAGCTCACTGTGCGCTGAAGATGATCAGTGGGAACTTTCTGGACTGTCTCTTCTGCTGTTTCAGCAGAGTCCAAACGTAAGTGCTATATTCTGCTACTGCTCACAAAGAGCAAGCACAGGAGATGTAGGATTCAATTGGTCTTTGAGGTAGGAAAGTGAGAGGTGACAGCAATGTGTGTTGCAGAGTTGCAAAGCTCACTGTGTGCTGAAGATGCCCAGCAGGAGTTTCCCTGCTGGCCCTTCGGCTGTGGGATTAGAGTCCAAGCGCTCGTCCTCCCCTGTCACAACTCCTCTCGAAACGAGAGAGCGCACCAGAAACGTTGGATTCAAATGCACTTTTAGGAGAAAGAGTGAAGAGTGACAGCAATGTTTGTGTCACAGTTTAAAGCTCGCTGTGTGCTAAACATGATCAGCAGGAGCTTTTTTGCAAGGCGCTTCTGCTGTTTTAGTCCAGTCTAAACATTCCTGCTCTACTCTCTCTGTTGCTGCTCAGCAGAGAGCGGGCACAGAGATGGTGGATTCAGTTGGTCTTTCAGGCAGGAAAGGGAGGAGTGACAGCAATGCGTGTTGCAGAGTTGCAAAGCTCGCTGTGCGCTGAAGATGATCTGCAGGAACATTTTGTCCTGGCTCTTCTGCTCTTTTAGCAGGGACAAAACGTTCCTGCTCTACTCTCTCTGCTGCTGCCCAGCAGAGAAAGGGCACAGAGACTTTGGATTCAATTGGACTTTGAGGTAGGAAAGTGAGGAGCGACCGCAATATATGTGTCACAGTTGCAAAGCTGACTAATTGCTGAAGATGCACAGCCGAGCTTTCACTCCTGGCTCTTCGGCTGTGGGAGCAGAGGCCAAGAGCTCGTGTTCACCTGTCACTGCTGCTGTTCAAACGAGAGAGGGCGCGAGAGACCATGGATTCAAAGGGACTCTTAGGAGATGAAGTGAGGAGTGACAGCAATGTGTGTTTCAGCGTTGCAAAGCTCACTGTGCTCTGAAGATGATCAGTGGGAACTTTCTGGACTGTCTCTTCTGCTGTTTCAGCAGAGTCCAAACGTAAGTGCTATATTCTGCTACTGCTCACAAAGAGCAAGCACAGGAGATGTAGGATTCAATTGGACTTTCAGGTAGGAAAGTGAGAGGTGACAGCAATGTGTGTTTCAGAGTTGCAAAGCTCACTGTGTGCTGAAGATGCCCAGCAGGAGTTTCCCTGCTGGCCCTTCGGCTGTGGGATTAGAGTCCAAGCGCTCGTCCTCCCCTGTCACAACTCCTCTCGAAACGAGAGAGCGCACCAGAAACGTTGGATTCAAATGCACTTTTAGGAGATAAAGTGAGGAGTGACAGCAATGTTTGTGTCACAGTTTAAAGCTCGCTGTGTGCTAAACATGATCAGCAGGAGCTTTTTTGCAAGGCGCTTCTGCTGTTTTAGTCCAGTCTAAACATTCCTGCTCTACTCTCTCTGTTGCTGCTCAGCAGAGAGCGGGCACAGAGATGGTGGATTCAGTTGGTCTTTCAGGCAGGAAAGGGAGGAGTGACAGCAATGCGTGTTGCAGAGTTGCAAAGCTCGCTGTGCGCTGAAGATGATCTGCAGGAACATTTTGTCCTGGCTCTTCTGCTCTTTTAGCAGGGACAAAACGTTCCTGCTCTACTCTCTCTGCTGCTGCCCAGCAGAGAAAGGGCACAGAGATTTTGGATTCAATTGCACTTTGAGGTAGGAAAGTGAGGAGCAACCGCAATATATGTGTCACAGTTGCAAAGCTGACTAATTGCTGAAGATGCCCAGCCGGAGCTTTCACTCCTGGCTCTTCGGCTGTGGGAGCAGAGGCCAAGAGCTCGTGTTCACCTGTCACTGCTGCTGTTCAAACGAGAGAGGGCGCGAGAGACCATGGATTCAAAGGGACTATTAGGAGATGAAGTGAGGAGTGACAGCAATGTGTGTTTCAGAGTTGCAAAGCTCACTGTGTGCTGAAGATGCCCAGCAGGAGTTTCCCTGCTGGCCCTTCGGCTGTGGGATTCGAGTCCAAGCGCTCGTCCTCCCCTGTCACAACTCCTCTCGAAACGAGAGAGCGCACCAGAAACGTTGGATTCAAATGCACTTTTAGGAGAAAGAGTGAAGAGTGACAGCAATGTTTGTGTCACAGTTTAAAGCTCACTGTGTGCTAAACATGATCAGCAGGAGCTTTTTTGCAAGGCGCTTCTGCTGTTTTAGTCCAGTCTAAACATTCCTGCTCCTCTCTTTCTGTTGCTGCTCAGCAGAGAGCGGGCACAGAGATGGTGGATTCAGTTGGTCTTTCAGGCAGGAAAGGGAGGAGTGACAGCAATGCGTGTTGCAGAGTTGCAAAGCTCGCTGTGCGCTGAAGATGATCTGCAGGAACATTTTGTCCTGGCTCTTCTGCTCTTTTAGCAGGGACAAAACGTTCCGGCTCTACTCTCTCTGCTGCTGCCCAGCAGAGAAAGGGCCCAGAGATTTTGGATTCAATTGGACTTTGAGGTAGGAAAGTGAGGAGCAACAGCAATATATGTGTCACAGTTGCAAAGCTGACTAGTTGCTGAAGATGCCCAGCCGGAGCTTTCACTCCTGGCTCTTCGGCTGTGGGAGCAGAGGCCAAGAGCTCGTGTTCACCTGTCACTGCTGCTGTTCAAACGAGAGAGGGCGCGAGAAACCATGGATTCAAAGGGACTATTAGGAGATGAAGTGAGGAGTGACAGCAATGTGTCATTTTGAGGAAAAATGGGTTATAAATGGCCAAAAACGGCTTAAAGGTGGTTAGATAGGGGTAAAACTGGGGTAGGAATGGCCAAAAATTGCTTAAAATGGGTTAGAAGTTTGCAAAACTGTGCTAGAAATGGCCCAAAAGGTTTAAATTGGGACAGAAATGGTGAAAAATGGCTTAAAATGCGTTAGGAGTGGGCAAAAATGGGTTAGATATAGCCGAAAACGGTTTAAATCGTGTGAGAAACAGGCAAAAAATGAGTTAGAAAAGAACTAAAAATGGCTTAAAACGGGTTGAGAGCGAGAAAACATCGTGTAGAAAGAGGCAAAAATGGCTTTAAAAGGGTTAGAGATGTGCAAAAATGGGTTAGAAATGGCAAAAAATGGCTTAAAAGGGCTTATAGATGTTCCAAAAATGGTTGGAAATGGCCAAAAATGCTTTAAAGCAGGTTAGAGATGTGTAAAAGTGGGTTAGAAATGGCCAAAAATGGATTAAAGCGGGTAATAATTGGGAGAAACTGTGTTAGAAACAGAAAAAAAAAAAAAAGCTTAATAAGAGTTGAAGGAGGGCAAAAATGGTTAAGGTATAGCCAAAAAAGGCTTAAAAAGGGTTAGAGATATGCAAAAACTGGGATAGAAATGGCCAAAAAGGCTTTAAAGCAGGTTAGAGATGTGCAAAAACTGGTCAGAAATGGCCAAAAAAGGATTAAAGCGGGAGAGAAATGGGAAAAACTGCATTAGAAACAGAAAAAAAGCATAAAAAGTTTTGAATGAGGGAAAAAATGGTGAAGATATAGCCCAAAAAGGCTTAAAAAGGATTAGAGATGTGCAAAAATGGGATAGAAATGGCCAAAAACTCTTTAAAACGTGTTAGAAATGGAGAAAAATGGGTTAGAAATGGACAAAAAATGGATAAGAAATGGCCAAAATTTACATAAAAGGGGTTAGAGATGTGCAAAAATGAGTTAGAAATGGCCAAGAATGGCATAAAACAGGTTAAGAATGGCCAAAAATGGGTTAGAAATGGCCAAAACTGCTTTAAAGCAGGTAAGAGATGTGCAAAAAAAAAAAAAAAAAAATGGTTAGAAGTGGCAAAAAAATGGATTAAAGATGGTGAGAAATGCAGAAAACTGGGTTAGAAACGGAAAAAAAAATAGCATAAACCGTGTTGAAAGTGGGGAGAAATGGTTTAGAAAAACCAAAAATGGCTTTAAAAGGGTTAGAGATTTGCAAAAATGGAATAGAAATGGCCAAAATTTATTTAAAAAGCCTCAAAAATGGGCAAAAAATGCATTAGAAATGGCCAAAACCGGCTTAAAAGGGTTAGAGGTATGCGAGAACGGTTTAGAAAAAGCCAAATTAGGCTTAAAAGGGGCTAGAGATGAGCAAAAAAGGGTTAGAAATGGCCAAAAATAGCTTAAAATGGGTTAGATATAGCCAAAAAAGGGTTAAAATGGGTTAGTAGTGGGTAAAAAAGGGTTAGATGTAGCCGAAAATGGCATAAAACGTGTGAGAACTGGGCCAAAAATGGGTCAGAAAAGAAAAAAAAATGCTTATAATTACTTGAATGCGGAAGAGAGTGCTTTAGAAAGAGCCAAAAACGGCTTTAAAAGGGTTAGATGTATGCAAAAATGGGTTACAAATGGCCAAAAACGCCTTAAAATGGGATAGAAATAGTGAAAAATGGCTTAAAATGTGTTAGAAGTGTGTAAACATGGTTTAGATAAACCCAAAAATGGTTTAAATCGTGTGAGCAATGGGCAAAAAATGAGTTAGAAAAGGAAAGAAAAACGGCTTAAACCAGGTTGAAAGTCAGAGAAAATGGTGTAGAAAGACCCAAACGTGTCTTTAAAAGGGCTAGAGATGAGCAGAAATGGGTTAGAAATGGCAAAGAATGGCTTAAAAGAGGTTAGAGATGTGCCAGAAATGGTTAGAAATGGCCAAAACTGCTTTAAAGCAGGTTAGAGATGTGCAAAAATGGGCTAGAAATGGCCAAAAATGGATTCAAGTGGGTAAAGAAATGGGGAAAACTGGGTTAGAAACAGAAAAAAACTAGCTTAAAACGGGTGGAAAGTGGGCAAAAATGGTTGAGAATGAGTCAAAAATGCATTAAAAGGGTTCTAGACACGCAAAAATGGGATAGAAATGGCCAAAAATGATTTAAAACGGGTTAGAAATGTTCAAAAATTGGATTAGAAATGGCCAAAACCGGTTTAAAAAGGGTTAGAGGTAAGCAGAGATGAGTGAGAAATAGCCAAAACCGGCTTAAAAAAGGTTAGAGATGTGCAAAAATGGGTCAGAAATGACCAAAGCTGGCTTAAAACGGGTTAGAAACGGCCAAAAAAGCTTTAAAGCGGGTTAGAGATGTGTGAAAACGGGTTAGAAATGGCCTAAGTTGGCCAAAAGCGGGTTAGAAATGGCCAAAAAGGCTTTAAAGCAGGTTAGAGATGTGTGTGCAATGGTTAGAAATGGCAAAAATGGGTTAAAGCAGGTAAGAAATGGGGAAAAGTTGGTTAGAAAGGAAATAGAAAAAACCTTCAAACGAGTGGAAAGTTGGCAAAAATCGTTCAGGTAGAGCAAAAAAAGGCTTAAAAAGGGTTAGAGCTGAGGAAAATTGGGTTATAAATGGCCAAAAGCGGCTTAAAGGTGGTTAGATAGGGGTAAAACTGGGGTAGGAATGGCCAAAAATTGCTTAAAATGGGTTAGAAGTTTGCAAAACTGTGCTAGAAATGGCCCAGAAGGTTTAAATTGGGACAGAAATGGTGAAAAATGGCTTAAAATGCATTAGGAGTGAGCAAAAATGGGTTAGAAATTGCAAAAAATGGCTTAAAAGGGCTTATAGATGTGCCAAAAATGGTTGGAAATGGCCAAAAATGCTTTAAAGCAGGTTAGAGATGTGTAAAAGTGGGTTAGAAATGGCCAAAAATGGATTAAAGCGGGTAATAATTGGGAGAAACTGTGTTAGGAAAAAAAAAAAAAAAAAAGCTTAATAAGAGTTGAAGGAGGGCAAAAATGGTTAAGGTATAGCCAAAAAAGGCTTAAAAAGGGTTAGAGATATGCAAAAACTGGGATAGAAATGGCCAAAAAGGCTTTAAAGCAGGTTAGAGATGTGCAAAAACTGGTCAGAAATGGCCAAAAAAGGATTAAAGCGGGAGAGAAATGGGAAAAACTGCATTAGAAACAGAAAAAAAGCATAAAAAGTTTTGAATGAGGGAAAAAATGGTGAAGATATAGCCCAAAAAGGCTTAAATAGGATTATAGATGTGCAAAAATGGGATAGAAATGGCCAAAAACTCTTTAAAATGTGTTAGAAATGGAGAAAAATGGGTTAGAAATGGATAAAAAATGGATAAGAAATGGCCAAAAGTAGCTTAAAAGGGGTTAGAGATGTGCAAAAATGAGTTAGAAATGGCCAAGAATGGCATAAAACAGGTTAAGAATGGCCAAAAATGGGTTAGAAATGGCCAAAAAGGCTTTAAAGCAGGTAAGAGATGTGAAAAAAAAAAAAAAAATAAAATGGTTAGAAGTGGCAAAAAATGGATTAAAGATGGTGAGAAATGCAGAAAACTGGGTTAGAAACGGAAAAAAAAAATAGCATAAACCGTGTTGAAAGTGGGGAGAAATGGTTTAGAAAGAACCAAAAATGGCTTTAAAAAGGGTTAGAGATTTGCAAAAATGGAATAGAAATTGCCAAAATTTATTTAAAAAGCCTCAAAAATGGACAAAAAATGCATTAGAAATGGCCAAAACCGGCTTAAAAGGGTTAGAGGTATGCGAGAACGGTTTAGAAAAAGCCAAATTAGGCTTAAAAGGGGCTAGAGATGAGCAAAAAAGGGTTAGAAATGGCCAAAAATAGCTTAAAATGGGTTAGATATAGCCAAAAAAGGGTTAAAATGGGTTAGTAGTGGGTAAAAAAGGGTTAGATGTAGCCGAAAATGGCATAAAACGTGTGAGAACTGGGCCAAAAATGGGTCAGAAAAGAAAAAAAAATGCTTATAATTACTTGAATGCGGAAGAGAGTGTTTTAGAAAGAGCCCAAAATGGCTTTAAAAGGGTTAGATGTATGCAAAAATGGGTTACAAATGGCCAAAAACGCCTTAAAATGGGATAGAAATAGTGAAAAATGGCTTAAAATGTGTTAGAAGTGTGTAAAAATGGTTTAGATAAATCCAAAAATGGTTTAAATCGTGTGAGCAATGGGCAAAAAATGAGTTAGAAAAGGAAAGAAAAATGGCTTAAACCAGGTTGAAAGTCAGAAAAAATGGTGTAGAAAGACCCAAACGTGGCTTTAAAAGGGCTAGAGATGAGCAGAAATGGGTTAGAAATGGCAAAGAATGGCTTAAAAGAGGTTAGAGATGTGCCAGAAATGGTTAGAAATGGCCAAAACTGCTTTAAAGCAGGTTAGAGATGTGCAAAAATGGGCTAGAAATGGCCAAAAATGGATTCAAGTGGGTAAAGAAATGGGGAAAACTGGGTTAGAAACAGAAAAAAACTAGCTTAAAACGGGTGGAAAGTGGGCAAAAATGGTTGAGAAAGAGTCAAAAATGCATTAAAAGGGTTCTAGACACGCAAAAATGGGATAGAAATGGCCAAAAATGATTTAAAACGGGTTAGAAATGTTCAAAAATTGGATTAGAAATGGCCAAAACCGGTTTAAAAAGGGTTAGAGGTAAGCAGAGATGAGTGAGAAATAGCCAAAACCGGCTTAAAAAAGGTTAGAGATGTGCAAAAATGGGTCAGAAATGACCAAAGCTGGCTTAAAACGGGTTAGAAACGGCCAAAAAAGCTTTAAAGCGGGTAAGAGATGTGCGAAAACGGGTTAGAAATGGCCTAAGTTGGCCAAAAGCGGGTTAGAAATGGCCAAAAAGGCTTTAAAGCAGGTTAGAGATGTGTGTGCAATGGTTAGAAATGGCAAAAATGGGTTAAAGCAGGTAAGAAATGGGGAAAACTTGGTTAGAAAGGGAAGAGAAAAAACCTTCAAACGAGTGGAAAGTTGGCAAAAATCGTTCAGGTAGAGCAAAAAAAGGCTTAAAAAGGGTTAGAGCTGAGGAAAAATGGGTTATAAATGGCCAAAAGCGGCTTAAAGGTGGTTAGATAGGGGTAAAACTGGGGTAGGAATGGCCAAAAATTGCTTAAAATGGGTTAGAAGTTTGCAAAACTGTGCTAGAAATGGCCCAAAAGGTTTAAATTGGGACAGAAATGGTGAAAAATGGCTTAAAATGCGTTAGGAGTGAGCAAAAATGGGTTAGATATAGCCGAAAACGGTTTAAATCGTGTGAGAAACAGGCAAAAAATGAGTTAGAAAAGAACTAAAAATGGCTTAAAACGGGTTGAGAGCGAGAAAACATCGTGTAGAAAGAGGCAAAAATGGCTTTAAAAGGGTTAGAGATGTGCAAAAATGGGTTAGAAATGGCAAAAAATGGCTTAAAAGGGCTTATAGATGTGCCAAAAATGGTTGGAAATGGCCAAAAATGCTTTAAAGCAGGTTAGAGATGTGTAAAAGTGGGTTAGAAATGGCCTAAAATGGATTAAAGCGGGTAATAATGGGGAGAAACTGTGTTAGAAACTGAAGAAAAAAAAGCTTAATAAGAGTTGAAGGAGGGCAAAAATGGTTAAGGTATAGCCAAAAAAGGCTTAAAAAGGGTTAGAGATATGCAAAAACTGGGATAGAAATGGCCAAAAAGGCTTTAAAGCAGGTTAGAGATGTGCAAAAACTGGTCAGAAATGGCCAAAAAAGGATTAAAGCGGGAGAGAAATGGGAAAAACTGCATTAGAAACAGAAAAAAAGCATAAAAAGTTTTGAATGAGGGAAAAAATGGTGAAGATATAGCCCAAAAAGGCTTAAAAAGGATTAGAGATGTGCAAAAATGGGATAGAAATGGCCAAAAACTCTTTAAAACGTGTTAGAAATGGAGAAAAATGGGTTAGAAATGGACAAAAAATGGATAAGAAATGGCCAAAAGTAGCTTAAAAGGGGTTAGAGATGTGCAAAAATGAGTTAGAAATGGCCAAGAATGGCATAAAACAGGTTAAGAATGGCCAAAAATGGGTTAGAAATGGCCAAAAAGGCTTTAAAGCAGGTAAGAGATGTGCAAAAAAAAAAAAAATAAAATGGTTAGAAGTGGCAAAAAAATGGATTAAAGATGGTGAGAAATGCAGAAAACTGGGTTAGAAACGGAAAAAAAAAAATAGCATAAACCGTGTTGAAAGTGGGGAGAAATGGTTTAGAAAGAACCAAAAATGGCTTCAAAAGGGTTAGAGATTTGCAGAAATGGAATAGAAATGGCCAAAATTTATTTAAAAAGCCTCAAAAATGGACAAAAAATGCATTAGAAATGGCCAAAACCGGCTTAAAAGGGTTAGAGGTATGCGAGAACGGTTTAGAAAAAGCCAAATTAGGCTTAAAAGGGGCTAGAGATGAGCAAAAAAGGGTTAGAAATGGCCAAAAATAGCTTAAAATGGGTTAGATATAGCCAAAAAAGGGTTAAAATGGGTTAGTAGTGGGTAAAAAAGGGTTAGATGTAGCCGAAAATGGCATAAAACGTGTGAGAACTGGGCCAAAAATGGGTCAGAAAAGAAAAAAAAATGCTTATAATTACTTGAATGCGGAAGAGAGTGTTTTAGAAAGAGCCCAAAATGGCTTTAAAAGGGTTAGATGTATGCAAAAATGGGTTACAAATGGCCAAAAACGCCTTAAAATGGGATAGAAATAGTGAAAAATGGCTTAAAATGTGTTAGAAGTGTGTAAAAATGGTTTAGATAAATCCAAAAATGGTTTAAATCGTGTGAGCAATGGGCAAAAAATGAGTTAGAAAAGGAAAGAAAAATGGCTTAAACCAGGTTGAAAGTCAGAGAAAATGGTGTAGAAAGACCCAAACGTGGCTTTAAAAGGGCTAGAGATGAGCAGAAATGGGTTAGAAATGGCAAAGAATGGCTTAAAAGAGGTTAGAGATGTGCCAGAAATGGTTAGAAATGGCCAAAACTGCTTTAAAGCAGGTTAGAGATGTGCAAAAATGGGCTAGAAATGGCCAAAAATGGATTCAAGTGGGTAAAGAAATGGGGAAAACTGGGTTAGAAACAGAAAAAAACCTAGCTTAAAACGGGTGGAAAGTGGGCAAAAATGGTTTAGAATGAGTCAAAAATGCATTAAAAGGGTTCTAGACACGCAAAAATGGGATAGAAATGGCCAAAAATGATTTAAAACGGGTTAGAAATGTTCAAAAATTGGATTAGAAATGGCCAAAACCGGTTTAAAAAGGGTTAGAGGTAAGCAGAGATGAGTGAGAAATAGCCAAAACCGGCTTAAAAAAGGTTAGAGATGTGCAAAAATGGGTCAGAAATGACCAAAGCTGGCTTAAAACGGGTTAGAAACGGCCAAAAAAGCTTTAAAGCGGGTTAGAGATGTGCGAAAACGGGTTAGAAATGGCCTAAGTTGGCCAAAAGCGGGTTAGAAATGGCCAAAAAGGCTTTAAAGCAGGTTAGAGATGTGTGTGCAATGGTTAGAAATGGCAAAAATGGGTTAAAGCAGGTAAGAAATGGGGAAAAGTTGGTTAGAAAGGGAAGAGAAAAAACCTTAAAACGAGTGGAAAGTTGGCAAAAATCGTACAGGTAGAGCAAAAAAGGCTTAAAAAAATGGGTCAGAAATGCATATCTCTAACCCTTTTTAAGCCTTTTTTGGCTATACCTTAACCATTTTTGCCCTCCTTCAACTCTTATTAAGCTTTTTTTTTTTTTTTTCTGTTTCTAACACATTTTCTCCCAATTATTACCCGCTTTAATCCATTTTAGGCCATTTCTAACCCACTTTTACACATCTCTAACCTGCTTTAAAGCATTTTTGGCCATTTCCAACCATTTTTGGCACATCTATAAGCCCTTTTAAGCCAATTTTTTGCCATTTCTAACCCATTTTTGCACATCTCTAACCCTTTTAAAGCCATTTTTGCCTCTTTCTACACGATGTTTTCTCGCTCTCAACCCGTTTTAAGCCATTTTTAGTTCTTTTCTAACTCATTTTTTGCCTGTTTCTCACACGATTTAAACCGTTTTCGGCTATATCTAACCCATTTTTGCTCACTCCTAACGCATTTTAAGCCATTTTTCACCATTTCTGTCCCAATTTAAACCTTTTGGGCCATTTCTAGCACAGTTTTGCAAACTTCTAACCCATTTTAAGCAATTTTTGGCCATTCCTACCCCAGTTTTACCCCTATCTAACCACCTTTAAGCCGCTTTTGGCCATTTATAACCCATTTTTCCTCAGCTCTAACCCTTTTTAAGCCTTTTTTTGCCATGCCTGAACGATTTTTGCCAACTTTCCACTCGTTTGAAGGTTTTTTCTCTTCCCTTTCTAACCAAGTTTTCCCCATTTCTTACCTGCTTTAACCCATTTTTGCCGTTTCTAACCATTGCACACACATCTCTAACCTGCTTTAAAGCCTTTTTGGCCATTTCTAACCAGCTTTTGGCCAACTTAGGCCATTTCTAACCCGTTTTCGCACATCTCTAACCCGCTTTAAAGCTTTTTTGGCCGTTTCTAACCCATTTTTAAGCCAGCTTTGGTCATTCCTGACCCATTTTTGCACATCTCTAACCTTTTTTAAGCCGGTTTTGGCTATTTCTCACTCATCTCTGCTTACCTCTAACCCTTTTTAAACCGGTTTTGGCCATTTCTAATCCAATTTTTGTCCATTTCTAACCCGGTTTAAATCATTTTTGGCCATTTCTATCCCATTTTTGCGTGTCTAGAACCCTTTTAATGCATTTTTGACTCTTTCTAAACCATTTTTGCCCACTTTCCACCCGTTTTAAGCTAGTTTTTTTTCTGTTTCTAACCCAGTTTTCCCCATTTCTTTACCCACTTGAATCCATTTTTGGCCATTTCTAGCCCATTTTTGCACATCTCTAACCTGCTTTAAAGCAGTTTTGGCCATTTCTAACCATTTCTGGCACATCTCTAACCTCTTTTAAGCCATTCTTTGCCATTTCTAACCCATTTCTGCTCATCTCTAGCCCTTTTAAAGACACGTTTGGGTCTTTCTACACCATTTTCTCTGACTTTCAACCTTGTTTAAGCCGTTTTTCTTTCCTTTTCTAACTCATTTTTTGCCCATTGCTCACACGATTTAAACCATTTTTGGGTTTATCTAAACCATTTTTACACACTTCTAACACATTTTAAGACATTTTTCACTATTTCTATCCCATTTTAAGGCTTTTTGGCCATTTCTAACCCATTTTTGCATACATCTAACCCTTTTAAAGCTGTTTTTGGCCCTTTCTACAACACTTTCTTCTGCATTCAACTAATTATAAGCATTTTTTTTTTCTTTTCTGACCCATTTTTGGCCCAGTTCTCACACGTTTTATGCCATTTTCGGCTACATCTAACCCTTTTTTACCCACTACTAACCCATTTTAACCCTTTTTTGGCTATATCTAACCCATTTTAAGCTATTTTTGGCCATTTCTAACCCTTTTTTGCTCATCTCTAGCCCCTTTTAAGCCAATTTTGGCTTTTTCTAAACCGTTCTCGCATACCTCTAACCCTTTTAAGCCGGTTTTGGCCATTTCTAATGCATTTTTTGTCCATTTTTGAGGCTTTTTAAATAAATTTTGGCCATTTCTATTCCATTTCTGCAAATCTCTAACCCTTTTAAAGCCATTTTTGGTTCTTTCTAAACCATTTCTCCCCACTTTCAACACGGTTTATGCTATTTTTTTTTTCCGTTTCTAACCCAGTTTTCTGCATTTCTCACCATCTTTAATCCATTTTTTTGCCACTTCTAACCATTTTATTTTTTTTTTTTTTTTGCACATCTCTTACCTGCTTTAAAGCCTTTTTGGCCATTTCTAACCCATTTTTGGCCATTCTTAACCTGTTTTATGCCATTCTTGGCCATTTCTAACTCATTTTTGCACATCTCTAACCCCTTTTAAGCTACTTTTGGCCATTTCTTATCCATTTTTTGTCCATTTCTAACCCATTTTTCTCCATTTCTAACACATTTTAAAGAGTTTTTGGCCATTTCTATCCCATTTTTGCACATCTCTAATCCTTTTTAAGCCTTTTTGGGCTATATCTTCACCATTTTTTCCCTCATTCAAAACTTTTTATGCTTTTTTTCTGTTTCTAATGCAGTTTTTCCCATTTCTCTCCCGCTTTAATCCATTTTTGGCCATTTCTGACCAGTTTTTGCTCATCTCTAACCTGCTTTAAAGCCTTTTTGGCCATTTCTATCCCAGTTTTTGCATATCTCTAACCCTTTTTAAGCCTTTTTTGGCTATACCTTAACCATTTTTGCCCTCCTTCAACTCTTATTTAGCTTTTTTTTTTTTTCTGTTTCTAACACAGTTTCTCCCAATTATTACCCGCTTTAATCCATTTTAGGCCATTTCTAACCCACTTTTACACATCTCTAACCTGCTTTAAAGCATTTTTGGCCATTTCCAACCATTTTTGGCACATCTATAAGCCCTTTTAAGCCATTTTTTGCCATTTCTAACCCATTTTTGCACATCTCTAACCCTTTTAAAGCCATTTTTGCCTCTTTCTACACGATGTTTTCTCGCTCTCAACCCGTTTTAAGCCATTTTTAGTTCTTTTCTAACTCATTTTTTGCCTGGTTCTCACACGATTTAAACCGTTTTCGGCTATATCTAACCCATTTTTGCTCACTCCTAACGCATTTTAAGCCATTTTTCACCATTTCTGTCCCAATTTAAACCTTTTGGGCCATTTCTAGCACAGTTTTGCAAACTTCTAACCCATTTTAAGCAATTTTTGGCCATTCCTACCCCGGTTTTACCCCTATCTAACCACCTTTAAGCCGCTTTTGGCCATTTATAACCCATTTTTCCTCAGCTCTAACCCTTTTTAAGCCTTTTTTTGCCATGCCTGAACGATTTTTGCCAACTTTCCACTCGTTTGAAGGTTTTTTCTCTTCCCTTTCTAACCAACTTTTCCCCATTTCTTACCTGCTTTAACCCATTTTTGCCGTTTCTAACCATTGCACACACATCTCTAACCTGCTTTAAAGCCTTTTTGGCCATTTCTAACCAGCTTTTTGGCCAACTTAGGCCATTTCTAACCCGTTTTCGCACATCTCTAACCCGCTTTAAAGCTTTTTTGGCCGTTTCTAACCCATTTTTAAGCCAGCTTTGGTCATTCCTGACCCATTTTTGCACATCTCTAACCTTTTTTAAGCCGGTTTTGGCTATTTCTCACTCATCTCTGCTTACCTCTAACCCTTTTTAAACCGGTTTTGGCCATTTCTAATCCAATTTTTGTCCATTTCTAACCCGGTTTAAATCATTTTTGGCCATTTCTATCCCATTTTTGCGTGTCTAGAACCCTTTTAATGCATTTTTGACTCATTCTAAACCATTTTTGCCCACTTTCCACCCGTTTTAAGCTAGTTTTTTTTCTGTTTCTAACCCAGTTTTCCCCATTTCTTTACCCACTTGAATCCATTTTTGGCCATTTCTAGCCCATTTTTGCACATCTCTAACCTGCTTTAAAGCAGTTTTGGCCATTTCTAACCATTTCTGGCACATATCTAACCTCTTTTAAGCCATTTTTTGCCATTTCTAACCCATTTTTGCACATCTCTAACCCTTTTAAAGCAGGAAAGGGAGGAGTGACAGCAATGTCTGTTGCAGAGTTGCAAAGATCGCTGTGCTCTGAAGATGACCAGTGGGAACTTTCTGGACTGTCTCTTCTGCTGTTTCAGCAGAGTCCAAACGTAAGTGCTATATTCTGCTACTGCTCACAAAGAGCAAGCACAGGAGATGTAGGACTCAATTGGACTTTCAGGTAGGAAAGTGAGAGGTGACAGCAATGTGTGTTGCAGAGTTGCAAAGCTCACTGTGTGCTGAAGATGCCCAGCAGCAGTTTCCCTGCTGGCCCTTCGGCTGTGGGATTAGAGTCCAAGCGCTCGTCCTCCCCTGTCACAACTCCTCTCGAAACGAGAGAGCGCACCAGAAACGTTGGATTCACATGCACTTTTAGGAGAAAGAGTGAAGAGTGACAGCAATGTTTGTGTCACAGTTCAAAGCTCGCTGTGTTCTAAACATGATAAGCAGGAGCTTTTTTGCAAGGCTCTTCTGCTGTTTTAGCACAGTCTAAACATTCCTGCTCCTCTCTTTCTGTTGCTGCTCAGCAGAGAGCGGGCACAGAGAGTTTTGGAATCAATTGGACTTTCAGGTAGGAAAGTGAGAGGTGACAGCAATGTGTGTTTCAGAGTTGCAAAAGCTCACTGTGTGCTGAAGATGCCTAGCAGGAGTTTCCCTGCTGGCCCTTCAGCTGTGGGATTAGAGTCCAAGTGCTCGTCCTCCCCTGTCACAACTCCTCTCGAAACGAGAGAGCGCACCAGAAACGTTGGGTTCAAATGCACTTTTAGGAGAAAGAGTGAAGAGTGGCAGCAATGTTTGTGTCACAGTTTAAAGCTCACTGTGTGCTAAACATGATCAGCAGGAGCTTTTTTGCAAGGCGCTTCTGCTGTTTTAGTCCAGTCTAACATTCCTGCTCCTCTCTTTCTGTTGCTGCTCAGCAGAGAGCGGGCACAGAGATGGTGGATTCAGTTGGTCTTTCAGGCAGGAAAGGGAGGAGTGACAGCAATGCGTGTTGCAGAGTTGCAAAGCTCGCTGTGCGCTGAAGATGATCTGCAGGAACATTTTGTCCTGGCTCTTCTGCTCTTTTAGCAGGGACAAAACGTTCCTGCTCTACTCTCTCTGCTGCTGCCCAGCTGAGAAAGGGCACAGAGATTTTGGATTCAATTGCACTTTGAGGTAGGAAAGTGAGGAGCAACCGCAATATATGTGTCACAGTTGCAAAAGCTGACTAATTGCTGAAGAAGCCCAGCCGGAGCCTTTCACTCCTGGCTCTTCGGCTGTGGGAGCAGAGGCCAAGAGCTCGTGTTCACCTGTCACTGCTGCTGTTCAAACGAGAGAGGGCGCGAGAGACCATGGATTCAAAGGGACTCTTAGGAGATGAAGTGAGGAGTGACAGCAATGTGTGTTTCAGCGTTGCAAAGCTCACTGTGCGCTGAAGATGATCAGTGGGAACTTTCTGGACTGTCTCTTCTGCTGTTTCAGCAGAGTCCAAACGTAAGTGCTATATTCTGCTACTGCTCACAAAGAGCAAGCCACAGGAGATGTAGGATTCAATTGGACTTTGAGGTAGGAAAGTGAGAGGTGACAGCAATGTGTGTTTCAGAGTTGCAAAGCTCACTGTGTGCTGAAGATGCCCAGCAGGAGTTTCCCTGCTGGCCCTTCGGCTGTGGGATTAGAGTCCAAGCGCTCGTCCTCCCCTGTCACAACTCCTCTCGAAACGAGAGAGCGCACCAGAAACGTTGGATTCAAATGCACTTTTAGGAGAAAGAGTGAAGAATGACAGTAATGTTTGTGTCACAGTTTAAAGCTCACTGTGTGCTAAAACATGATCAGCAGGAGCTTTTTTGCAAGGCGCTTCTGCTGTTTTAGTCCAGTCTAAACATTCCTGCTCCTCTCTTTCTGTTGCTGCTCAGCAGAGAGCGGGCACAGAGATGGTGGATTCAGTTGGTCTTTCAGGCAGGAAAGGGAGGAGTGACAGCAATGCGTGTTGCAGAGTTGCAAAGCTCGCTGTGCGCTGAAGATGCCCAGCAGGAGTTAAAAACGGGTAGAAACGGCCAAAAAAGCTTTAAGCGGGTTAGAGATGTGCGAAAAACGGGTTAGAAATGGCGTAAGTTGGCCAAAAGCGGGTTAGAAATGGCCAAAAAGGCTTTAAAGGCAGGTTAGAGATGTGTGTGCAATGGTTAGAAATGGCAAAAATGGGTTAAAGCAGGTAAGAAATGGGGAAAAGTTGGTTAGAAAGGAAATAGAAAAAACCTTCAAACGAGTGGAAAGTTGGCAAAAATCGTTCAGGTAGAGCAAAAAAAGGCTCAAAAAGGGTTAGAGCTGAGGAAAATTGGGTTATAAATGGCCAAAAGCGGCTTAAAGGTGGTTAGATAGGGGTAAAACTGGGGTAGGAATGGCCAAAAATTGCTTAAATGGGTTAGAAGTTTGCAAAACTGTGCTAGAAATGGCCCAAAAGGTTTAAATTGGGACAGAAATGGTGAAAAATGGCTTAAAATGCGTTAGGAGTGAGCAAAAATGGGTTAGATATAGCCGAAAACGGTTTAAATCGTGTGAGAAACAGGCAAAAAATGAGTTAGAAAAGAACTAAAAATGGCTTAAAAACGGGTTGAGAGCGAGAAAACATCGTGTAGAAAGAGGCAAAAATGGCTTTAAAAGGGTAGAGATGTGCAAAAATGGGTTAGAAATGGCAAAAAATGGCTTAAAAGGGCTTATAGATGTGCCAAAAATGGTTGGAAATGGCCAAAAATGCTTTAAAGCAGGTTAGAGATGTGTAAAAGTGGGTTAGAAATGGCCTAAAATGGATTTAAAGCGGGTAATAATGGGGAGAAACTGTGTTAGAAACTGAAGAAAAAAAAGCTTAATAAGAGTTGAAGGAGGGCAAAAATGGTTAAGGTAATAGCCAAAAAAGGCTTAAAAAGGGTAGAGATATGCAAAAACTGGGATAGAAATGGCCAAAAAGGCTTTAAAGCAGGTTAGAGATGTGCAAAAACTGGTCAGAAATGGCCAAAAAAGGATATAAAGCGGGAGAGAAATGGGAAAAACTGCATTAGAAACAGAAAAAAAGCATAAAAAGTTTTGAATGAGGGAAAAAATGGTGAAGATATAGCCCAAAAAGGCTTAAAAAGGATTAGAGATGTGCAAAAATGGGATAGAAATGGCCAAAAACTCTTTAAACATGTGTTAGAAATGGAGAAAAAATGGGTTACAAATGGACAAAAAATGGATAAGAAATGGCCAAAAGTAGCTTAAAAGGGGTTAGAGATGTGCAAAAATGAGTTAGAAATGGCCAAGAATGGCATAAAACAGGTTAAGAATGGCAAAAATGGGTTAGAAATGGCCAAAAAGGCTTTAAAGCAGGTAAGAGATGTGCAAAAAAAAAAAAAAAAAATGGTTAGAAGTGGCAAAAAAATGGATTAAAGATGGTGAGAAATGCAGAAAACTGGGTTAGAAACGGAAAAAAAAAAATAGCATAAACCGTGTTGAAAGTGGGGAGAAATGGTTTAGAAAGAACCAAAAATGGCTTTAAAAGGGTTAGAGATTTGCAAAAATGGAATAGAAATGGCCAAAATTTATTTAAAAAGCTCAAAATGGACAAAAAATGCATTAGAAATGGCTAAAACCGAGCTTAAAAGGTTAGAGGTATGCGAGAACGGTTTAGAAAAAGCCAAATTAGGCTTAAAAGGGGCTAGAGATGAGCAAAAAAGGGTTAGAAATGGCCAAAAATAGCTTAAAATGGGTTAGATATAGCCAAAAAAGGGTTAAAATGGGTTAGTAGTGGGTAAAAAAGGGTTAGATGTAGCCGAAAATGGCATAAAACGTGTGAGAACTGGGCCAAAAATGGGGTCAGAAAAGAAAAAAAATGCTTATAATTACTTGAATGCGGAAGAGAGTGTTTTAGAAAGAGCCCAAAATGGCTTTAAAAGGGTTAGATGTATGCAAAAATGGGTTACAAATGCCAAAAACGCCTTAAAATGGGATAGAAATAGTGAAAAATGGCTTAAAATGTGTTAGAAGTGTGTAAAAATGGTTTAGATAAATCCAAAAATGGTTTAAATCGTGTGAGCAATGGGCAAAAAATGAGTTAGAAAAGGAAAGAAAAATGGCTTAAACCAGGTTGAAAGTCAGAAAAAATGGTGTAGAAAGACCCAAACGTGGCTTTAAAAGGGCTAGAGATGAGCAGAAATGGTTAGAAATGGCAAAGAATGGCTTAAAAGAGGTTAGAGATGTGCCAGAAATGGTCAGAAATGGCCAAAACTGCTTTAAAGCAGGTTAGAGATGTGCAAAAATGGGCTAGAAATGGCCAAAAATGGATTCAAGTGGGTAAAGAAATGGGGAAAACTGGGTTAGAAACAGAAAAAAAACTAGCTTAAAACGGGTGAAAGTGGGCAAAAATGGTTTAGAATGAGTCAAAAAATGCATTAAAAGGGTTCTAGACACGCAAAAAATGGGATAGAAATGGCCAAAAATGATTTAAACCGGTTAGAAATGTTCAAAAAATTGGATTAGAAATGGCCAAAACCGGTTTAAAAAGGGTTAGAGGTAAGCAGAGATGAGTGAGAAATAGCCAAAACCGGCTTAAAAAAGGTTAGAGATGTGCAAAAATGGGTCAGAAATGACCAAAGCTGGCTTAAAACGGGTTAGAAACGGCCAAAAAAAGCTTTAAAGCCGGGTTAGAGATGTGCGAAAACGGGTTAGAAATGGCCTAAGTTGGCCAAAAGCGGGTTAGAAATGGCCAAAAAGGCTTTAAAGCAGGTTAGAGATGTGTGTGCAATGGTTAGAAATGGCAAAAATGGGTTAAAGCAGGTAAGAAATGGGGAAAAGTTGGTTAGAAAGGAAATAGAAAAAACCTTCAAACGAGTGGAAAGTTGGCCAAAAATCGTTCAGGTAGAGCAAAAAAAAGGCTCAAAAAGGGTTAGAGCTGAGGAAAAATTGGGTTATAAATGGCCAAAAGCGGCTTAAAGGTGGTTAGATAGGGGTAAAACTGGGGTAGGAATGGCAAAAAATTGCTTAAAATGGGTTAGAAGTTTGCAAAACTGTGCTAGAAATGGCCCAAAAGGTTTAAATTGGGACAGAAATGGTGAAAAATGGCTTAAAATGCGTTAGGAGTGAGCAAAATGGGTTAGATATAGCCGAAAACGGTTTAAATCGTGTGAGAAACAGGCAAAAAATGAGTTAGAAAAGAACTAAAAATGGCTTAAAAACGGGTTGAGAGCGAGAAAACATCGTGTAGAAAGAGGCAAAAATGGCTTTAAAAGGGTTAGAGATGTGCAAAAATGGGTTAGAAATGGCAAAAAATGGCTTAAAAGGGCTTATAGATGTGCCAAAAATGGTTGGAAATGGCCAAAAATGCTTTAAAGCAGGTTAGAGATGTGTAAAAGTGGGTTAGAAATGGCCTAAAATGGATTAAAGCGGGTAATAATTGGGAGAAACTGTGTTAGAAACTTTTGGCCATTTCTTATCCATTTTTTTGTCCATTTCTAACCCATTTTTCTCCATTTCTAACACATTTTAAAGAGTTTTTGGCCATTTCTATCCCATTTTTGCACATCTCTAATCCTTTTTAAGCCTTTTTGGGCTATATCTTCACAATTTTTTCCCTCATTCAAAACTTTTTATGCTTTTTTTCTGTTTCTAATGCAGTTTTTCCCATTTCTCTCCCGCTTTAATCCTTTTTTGGCCATTTCTGACCAGTTTTTGCACATCTCTAACCTGCTTTAAAGCCTTTTTGGCCATTTCTATCCCAGTTTTTGCATATCTCTAACCCTTTTTAAGCCTTTTTTGGCTATACCTTAACCATTTTTGCCCTCCTTCAACTCTTATTAAGCTTTTTTTTCTTCAGTTTCTAACACAGTTTCTCCCCATTATTACCCGCTTTAATCCATTTTAGGCCATTTCTAACCCACTTTTACACATCTCTAACCTGCTTTAAAGCATTTTTGGCCATTTCCAACCATTTTTGGCACATCTATAAGCCCTTTTAAGCCATTTTTTGCCATTTCTAACCCATTTTTGCACATCTCTAACCCTTTTAAAGCCATTTTTGCCTCTTTCTACACGATGTTTTCTCGCTCTCAACCCGTTTTAAGCCATTTTTAGTTCTTTTCTAACTCATTTTTTGCCTGTTTCTCACACGATTTAAACCGTTTTCGGCTATATCTAACCCATTTTTGCTCACTCCTAACGCATTTTAAGCCATTTTTCACCATTTCTGTCCCAATTTAAACCTTTTGGGCCATTTCTAGCACAGTTTTGCAAACTTCTAACCCATTTTAAGCAATTTTTGGCCATTCCTACCCCAGTTTTACCCCTATCTAACCACCTTTAAGCCGCTTTTGGCCATTTATAACCCATTTTTCCTCAGCTCTAACCCTTTTTAAGCCTTTTTTTGCTCTACCTGAACGATTTTTGCCAACTTTCCACTCGTTTGAAGGTTTTTTCTCTTCCCTTTCTAACCAAGTTTTCCCCATTTCTTACCTGCTTTAACCCATTTTGCCATTTCTAACCATTGCACACACATCTCTAACCTGCTTTAAAGCCTTTTTGGCCATTTCTAACCCGCTTTTGGCCAACTTAGGCCATTTCTAACCCGTTTTCGCACATCTCTTACCCGCTTTAAAGCTTTTTTGGCCGTTTCTAACCCGTTTTAAGCCAGCTTTGGTCATTTCTGACCCATTTTTGCACATCTCTAACCTTTTTTAAGCCGGTTTTGGCTATTTCTAATCCAATTTTTGAACATTTCTAACCCGTTTTAAATCATTTTTGGCCATTTCTATCCCATTTTTGCGTGTCTAGAACCCTTTTAATGCATTTTTGACTCATTCTAAACCATTTTTGCCCACTTTCCACCCATTTTAAGCTAGTTTTTTTCTGTTTCTAACCCAGTTTTCCCCATTTCTTTACCCACTTGAATCCATTTTTGGCCATTTCTAGCCCATTTTTGCACATCTCTAACCTGCTTTAAAGCAGTTTTGGCCATTTCTGACCATTTCTGGCACATCTCTAACCTCTTTTAAGCCATTCTTTGCCATTTCTAACCCATTTCTGCTCATCTCTAGCCCTTTTAAAGCCACGTTTGGGTCTTTCTACACCATTTTTTCTGACTTTCAACCTGGTTTAAGCCATTTTTCTTTCCTTTTCTAACTCATTTTTTGCCCATTGCTCACACGATTTAAACCATTTTTGGATTTATCTAAACCATTTTTACACACTTCTAACACATTTTAAGCCATTTTTCACTATTTCTATCCCATTTTAAGGCGTTTTTGGCCATTTGTAACCCATTTTTGCATACATCTAACCCTTTTAAAGCCATTTTGGGCTCTTTCTAAAACACTCTCTTCCGCATTCAAGTAATTATAAGCATTTTTTTTTCTTTTCTGACCCATTTTTGGCCCAGTTCTCACACGTTTTATGCCATTTTCGGCTACATCTAACCCTTTTTTACCCACTACTAACCCATTTTAACCCTTTTTTGGCTATATCTAACCCATTTTAAGCTATTTTTGGCCATTTCTAACCCTTTTTTGCTCATCTCTAGCCCCTTTTAAGCCTAATTTGGCTTTTTCTAAACCGTTCTCGCATACCTCTAACCCTTTTAAGCCGGTTTTAGCCATTTCTAATGCATTTTTTGTCCATTTTTGAGGCTTTTTAAATAAATTTTGGCCATTTCTATTCCATTTTTGCAAATCTCTAACCCTTTTAAAGCCATTTTTGGTTCTTTCTAAACCATTTCTCCCCACTTTCAACACGGTTTATGCTATTTTTTTTTTTCCGTTTCTAACCCAGTTTTCTGCATTTCTCACCATCTTTAATCCATTTTTTTGCCACTTCTAACCATTTTATTTTTTTTTTTTTTTTGCACATCTCTTACCTGCTTTAAAGCCTTTTTGGCCATTTCTAACCCATTTTTGGCCATTCTTAACCTGTTTTATGCCATTCTTGGCCATTTCTAACTCATTTTTGCACCTCTCTAACCCCTTTTAAGCTACTTTTGGCATTTCTTATCCATTTTTTGTCCATTTCTAACCCATTTTTCTCCATTTCTAACACATTTTAAAGAGTTTTTGGCCATTTCTATCCCATTTTTGCACATCTCTAATCCTTTTTAAGCCTTTTTGGGCTATATCTTCACCATTTTTTCCCTCATTCAAAACTTTTTATGCTTTTTTTCTGTTTCTAATGCAGTTTTTCCCATTTCTCCCCCGCTTTAATCCATTTTTGGCCATTTCTGACCAGTTTTTGCATAATCTCTAACCTGCTTTAAAGCCTTATTGGGAATTCTATCCCAGTTTTTGCATATCTCTTACCCTTTTTAAGCCTTTTTTGGCTATACCTTAACCATTTTTGCCCTCCTTCAACTTTTATTAAGCTTTTTTTTTTTCTAACATAGTTTCTCCCAATTATTACCCGCTTTAATCCAGGAGCTTTTTCGCAAGGCTCTTCTGCTGTTTTAGCACAGTCTAAACATTGCTGCTCTACTCTCTCTGTTGCTGCTCAGCAGAGAGCTGGCACAGAGATGTTGGATTCAACTGGTCTTTCAGGCAGGAAAGGGAGGAGTGACAGCAATGTGTGTTGCAGAGTTGCAAAGCTCGCTGTGCGCTGACGATGATGAGCAGGAACATTTTGGCCTGGCTCTTCTGCTCTTTCAGCAGAGTCTAAACGTTCCTGCTCTACTCACTGTGCTGCTGCTCAGAGAGAGCGGGCACAGGAAAGGTTGCATTCAAATGGACTTTTAGGAGATAAAGTGACCAGTGACAGTAATGTGTGTGTCACAGTTGCAAAGCTCACTGTGTGCTGAAGATGATCAGCAGGAACTTTGTGCATGTCTCTTCTGCTGTTTCAGCAGAGACCAAACGTAACTGCTATATTCTGCTGCTGCTGACAAAGAGCAAGCACAGGAGTTGTAGGATTCAATTGGACTTTCAGGTAGGCAAGTGAGGGGTGACAGCAATGTGTGTGACACAGTTTCAAAGCTCACTGTGCGCTGAAGATGCCCAGCCGGAGTTTCCCTGCTGTCCCATCGGCTGTGGGATTAGAGGTCAAGCGCTTCTGTGCTCCCCTGTCACAACTGCTCTTGAAAGGAGAGAGGGCCCCAGAAACGTTGGATTCAAATGCACTTTTAGGAGATAAAGTGACCAGTGACAGCAATGTTTGTGTCACAGTTGAAAAGCTAACTGTGTGCTAAACATGATCAGCAGGAGCTTTTTCGCAAGGCTCTTCTGCTGTTTTAGCACAGTCTAAACATTGCTGCTCTACTCTCTCTGTTGCTGCTCAGCAGAGAGCTGGCACAGAGATGTTGGAATTCAATTGGTCTTTCAGGCAGGAAAGGGAGGAGTGACAGCAATGTATGTTGCAGAGTTGCAAAGCTCGCTGTGCGCTGAAGATGATCTGTAGGAACATTTTGTCCTGGCTTTTCTGCTCTTTCAGCAGTGTCTAAACGTTCCTGCTCTACTTACTCTTGCTGCATCTCACAGAGAGCGTGCACTGAGAGGTTGTATTCAAACGGTCTTTTTGGAGAAAGAATGAAGATTGACAGCAATGTTTGTGTCACAGTTGCAAAGCTCACTCTGTGCTATAGATGACCAGCAGGAGGTTTTTCGCAAGGCTCTTCTGCTGTTTTAGCACAGTCTAAACATTGCTGCTCTACTCTCTCTGTTGCTGCTCAGCAGAGAGCTGGCACAGAGATGTTGGATTCAACTGGTCTTTCAGGCAGGAAAGGGAGGAGTGACAGCAATGTGTGTTGCAGAGTTGCAAAGCTCGCTGTGCGCTGACGATGATGAGCAGGAACATTTTGGCCTGGCTCTTCTGCTCTTTCAGCAGAGTCTAAACGTTCCTGCTCTACTCACTGTGATGCTGCTCAGAGAGAGCGGGCACTGAAAGGTTGCATTCAAATGGACTTTTAGGAGATAAAGTGACCAGTGACAGTAATGTGTGTGTCACAGTTGCAAAGCTCACTGTGTGCTGAAGATGATCAGCAGGAACTTTGTGCATGTCTCTTCTGCTGTTTCAGCAGGGACCAAACGTAACTGCTATATTCTGCTGCTGCTGACAAAGAGCAAGCACAGGAGTTGTAGGATTCAATTGGACTTTCAGGTAGGCAAGTGAGGGGTGACAGCAATGTGTGTGACACAGTTTCAAAGCTCACTGTGCGCTGAAGATGCCCAGCCGGAGTTTCCCTGCTGTCCCATCGGCTGTGGGGTTAGAGGTCAAGCGCTTCGTGCTCCCCTGTCACAACTGCTCTTGAAAGGAGAGAGGGCCCCAGAAACGTTGGATTCAAATGCACTTTTAGGAGATAAAGTGACCAGTGACAGCAATGTTTGTGTCACAGTTGTAAAGCTAACTGTGTGCTAAACATGATCAGCAGGAGCTTTTTCGCAAGGCTCTTCTGCTGTTTTAGCACAGTCTAAACATTGCTGCTCTACTCTCTCTGTTGCTGCTCAGCAGAGAGCTGGCACAGTGATGTTGGATTCAATTGGTCTTTCAGGCAGGAAAGGGAGGAGTGACAGCAATGTATGTTGCAGAGTTGCAAAGCTCGCTGTGCGCTGAAGATGATCTGTAGGAACATTTTGTCCTGGCTTTTCTGCTCTTTCAGCAGTGTCTAAACGTTCCTGCTCTACTTACTCTTGCTGCAGCTCACAGAGAGCGTGCACTGGAGAGGTTGTATTCAAACGGTCTTTTTGGAGAAAGAGTGAAGAGTGACAGCAATGTTTGTGTCACAGTTGCAAAGCTCACTGTGTGCTATAGATGACAAGCAGGAGGTTTTTTGCAAGGCTCTTCTGCTGTTTTAGCACAGTCTAAACATTGCTGCTCTACTCTCTCTGTTGCTGCTCAGCAGAGAGCTGGCACAGAGATGTTGGATTCAACTGGTCTTTCAGGCAGGAAAGGGAGGAGTGACAGCAATGTGTGTTGCAGAGTTGCAAAGCTCGCCTGTGCGCTGACGATGATGAGCAGGAACATTTTGGCCTGGCTCTTCTGCTCTTTCAAGCAGAGTCTAAGCGTTCCTGCTCTACTCACTGTGCTGCTGCTCAGAGAGAGCGGGCACAGGAAAGGTTGCATTCAAATGGACTTTTAGGAGATAAAGTGACAGTAATGTGTGTGTCACAGTTGCAAAGCTCACTGTGTGCTGAAGATGATCAGCAGGAACTTTGTGCATGTCTCTTCTGCTGTTTCAGCAGAGACCAAACGTAACTGCTATATTCTGCTGCTGCTGACAAAGAGCAAGCACAGAAGTTGTAGGATTCAATTGGACTTTCAGGTAGGAAAGTGAGGGGTGACAGCAATGTGTGTGACACAGTTTCAAAGCTCACTGTGCGCTGAAGATGCCCAGCCGGAGTTTCCCTGCTGTCCCATCGGCTGTGGGATTAGAGGTCAAGCGCTTCGTGCTCCCCTGTCACAACTGCTCTTGAAAGGAGAGAGGGCCCCAGAAACGTTGGATTCAAATGCACTTTTAGGAGATAAAGTGACCAGTGACAGCAATGTTTGTGTCACAGTTGAAAAGCTAACTGTGTGCTAAACATGATCAGCAGGAGCTTTTTCGCAAGGCTCTTCTGCTGTTTTAGCACAGTCTAAACATTGCTGCTCTACTCTCTCTGTTGCTGCTCAGCAGAGAGCTGGCACAGAGATGTTGGATTCAATTGGTCTTTCAGGCAGGAATGGGAGGAGTGACAGCAATGTATGTTACAGAGTTGCAAAGCTCGCTGTGCGCTGAAGATGATCTGTAGGAACATTTTGTCCTGGCTTTTCTGCTCTTTCAGCAGTGTCTAAACGTTCCTGCTCTACTTACTCTTGCTGCAGCTCACAGAGAGCGTGCACTGGAGAGGTTGTATTCAAACGGTCTTTTTGGAGAAAGAGTGAAGAGTGACAGCAATGTTTGTGTCACAGTTGGAAAGCTCACTGTGTGCTATAGATGACCAGCAGGAGGTTTTTCGCAAGGCTCTTCTGCTGTTTTAGCACAGTCTAAACATTGCTGCTCTACTCTCTCTGTTGCTGCTCAGCAGAGAGCTGGCACAGAGATGTTGGATTCAACTGGTCTTTCAGGCAGGAAAGGGAGGAGTGACAGCAATGTGTGTTGCAGAGTTGCAAAGCTCGCTGTGCGCTGACGATGATGAGCAGGAACATTTTGGCCTGGCTCTTCTGCTCTTTCAGCAGAGTCTAAACGTTCCTGCTCTACTCACTGTGATGCTGCTCAGAGAGAGCGGGCACTGGAAAGTTTGCATTCAAATGGACTTTTAGGAGATAAAGTGACCAGTGACAGTAATGTGTGTGTCACAGTTGCAAAGCTCACTGTGTGCTGAAGATGATCAGCAGGAACTTTGTGCATGTCTCTTCTGCTGTTTCAGCAGGGACCAAACGTAACTGCTATATTCTGCTGCTGCTGACAAAGAGCAAGCACAGGAGTTGTAGGATTCAATTGACTTTCAGGTAGGCAAGTGAGGGGTGACAGCAATGTGTGTGACACAGTTTCAAAGCTCACTGTGCGCTGAAGATGCCCAGCCGGAGTTTCCCTGCTGTCCCATCGGCTGTGGGATTAGAGGTCAAGCGCTTCGTGCTCCCCTGTCACAACTGCTCTTGAAAGGAGAGAGGGCCCCAGAAACGTTGGATTCAAATGCACTTTTAGGAGATAAAGTGACCAGTGACAGCAATGTTTGTGTCACAGTTGTAAAGCTAACTGTGTGCTAAACATGATCAGCAGGAGCTTTTTCGCAAGGCTCTTCTGCTGTTTTAGCACAGTCTAAACATTGCTGCTCTACTCTCTCTGTTGCTGCTCAGCAGAGAGCTGGCACAGTGATGTTGGATTCAATTGGTCTTTCAGGCAGGAAAGGGAGGAGTGACAGCAATGTATGTTGCAGAGTTGCAAAGCTCGCTGTGCGCTGAAGATGATCTGTAGGAACATTTTGTCCTGGCTTTTCTGCTCTTTCAGCAGTGTCTAAACGTTCCTGCTCTACTTACTCTTGCTGCAGCTCACAGAGAGCGTGCACTGGAGAGGTTGTATTCAAACGGTCTTTTTGGAGAAAGAGTGAAGAGTGACAGCAATGTTTGTGTCACAGTTGCAAAGCTCACTGTGTGCTATAGATGACCAGCAGGAGGTTTTTCGCAAGGCTCTTCTGCTGTTTTAGCACAGTCTAAACATTGCTGCTCAACTCTCTCTGTTGCTGCTCAGCAGAGAGCTGGCACAGAGATGTTGGATTCAACTGGTCTTTCAGGCAGGAAAGGGAGGAGTGACAGCAATGTGTGTTGCAGAGTTGCAAAGCTCGCTGTGCGCTGACGATGATGAGCAGGAACATTTTGTCCTGGCTTTTCTGCTCTTTCAGCAGTGTCTAAACGTTCCTGCTCTACTTACTCTTGCTGCAGCTCACAGAGAGCGTGCACTGGAGAGGTTGTATTCAAACGGTCTTTTTGGAGAAAGAGTGAAGAGTGACAGCAATGTTTGTGTCACAGTTTAAAGCTCACTGTGTGCTAAACATGATCAGCAGGAGCTTTTTTGCAAGGCGCTTCTGCTGTTTTAGTCCAGTCTAAACATTCCTGCTCCTCTCTTTCTGTTGCTGCTCAGCAGAGAGCGGGCACAGAGATGGTGGATTCAGTTGGTCTTTCAGGCAGGAAAGGGAGGAGTGACAGCAATGCGTGTTGCAGAGTTGCAAAGCTCGCTGTGCGCTGAAGATGATCTGCAGGAACATTTTGTCCTGGCTCTTCTGCTCTTTTAGCAGGGACAAAACGTTCCTGCTCTACTCTCTCTGCTGCTGCCCACCTGAGAAAGGGCACAGAGATTTTGGATTCAATTGGACTTTGAGGTAGGAAAGTGAGGAGCAACCGCAATATATGTGTCACAGTTGCAAAGCTGACTAATTGCTGAAGATGCCCAGCCGGAGCTTTCACTCCTGGCTCTTCGGCTGTGGGAGCAGAGGCCAAGAGCTCGTGTTCACCTGTCACTGCTGCTGTTCAAACGAGAGAGGGCGCGAGAGACCATGGATTCAAAGGGACTATTAGGAGATGAAGTGAGGAGTGACAGCAATGTGTGTTTCAGCGTTGCAAAGCTCACTGTGCGCTGAAGATGATCAGTGGGAACTTTCTGGACTGTCTCTTCTGCTGTTTCAGCAGAGTCCAAACGTAAGTGCTATATTCTGCTACTGCTCACAAAGAGCAAGCACAGGAGATGTAGGATTCAATTGGACTTTCAGGTAGGAAAGTGAGAGGTGACAGCAATGTGTGTTTCAGAGTTGCAAAGCTCACTGTGTGCTGAAGATGCCCAGCAGGAGTTTCCCTGCTGGCCCTTCGGCTGTGGGATTAGAGTCCAAGCGCTCGTCCTCCCCTGTCACAATTCCTCTCGAAACGAGAGAGCGCACCAGAAACGTTGGATTCAAATGCACTTTTAGGAGAAAGAGTGAAGAGTGACAGTAATGTTTGTGTCACAGTTTAAAGCTCACTGTGTGCTAAACATGATCAGCAGGAGCTTTTTTGCAAGGCGCTTCTGCTGTTTTAGTCCAGTCTAAACATTCCTGCTCCTCTCTTTCTGTTGCTGCTCAGCAGAGAGCGGGCACAGAGATGGTGGATTCAGTTGGTCTTTCAGGCAGGAAAGGGAGGAGTGACAGCAATGCGTGTTGCAGATTTGCAAAGCTCGCTGTGCGCTGAAGATGATCTGCAGGAACATTTTGTCCTGGCTCTTCTGCTCTTTTAGCAGGGACAAAACGTTCCGGCTCTACTCTCTCTGCTGCTGCCCACCTGAGAAAGGGCACAGAGATTTTGGATTCAATTGGACTTTGAGGTAGGAAAGTGAGGAGCAACCGCAATATATGTGTCACAGTTGCAAAGCTGACTAATTGCTGAAGAAGCCCAGCCGGACCTTTCACTCCTGGCTCTTCGGCTGTGGGAGCAGAGGCCAAGAGCTCGTGTTCACCTGTCACTGCTGCTGTTCAAACGAGAGAGGGCGCGAGAGACCATGGATTCAAAGGGACTCTTAGGAGATGAAGTGAGGAGTGACAGCAATGTGTGTTTCAGCGTTGCAAAGCTCACTGTGCGCTGAAGATGATCAGTGGGAACTTTCTGGACTGTCTCTTCTGCTGTTTCAGCAGAGTCCAAACGTAAGTGCTATATTCTGCTACTGCTCACAAAGAGCAAGCACAGGAGATGTAGGATTCAATTGGACTTTGAGGTAGGAAAGTGAGAGGTGACAGCAATGTGTGTTTCAGAGTTGCAAAGCTCACTGTGTGCTGAAGATGCCCAGCAGGAGTTTCCCTGCTGGCCCTTCAGCTGTGGGATTAGAGTCCAAGCGCTCGTCCTCCCCTGTCACAACTCCTCTCGAAACGAGAGAGCGCACCAGAAACGTTGGATTCAAATGCACTTTTAGGAGATAAAGTGAGGAGTGACAGCAATGTTTGTGTCACAGTTTAAAGCTCGCTGTGTGCTAAACATGATCAGCAGGAGCTTTTTTGCAAGGCGCTTCTGCTGTTTTAGTCCAGTCTAAACATTCCTGCTCCTCTCTTTCTGTTGCTGCTCAGCAGAGAGCGGGCACAGAGATGGTGGATTCAGTTGGTCTTTCAGGCAGGAAAGGGAGGAGTGACAGCAATGCGTGTTGCAGAGTTGCAAAGCTCGCTGTGCGCTGAAGAGATCTGCAGGAACATTTTGTCCTGGCTCTTCTGCTCTTTTAGCAGGGACAAAACGTTCCTGCTCTACTCTCTCTGCTGCTGCCCACCTGAGAAAGGGCACAGAGATTTTGGATTCAATTGGACTTTGAGGTAGGAAAGTGAGTAGCAACCGCAATATATGTGTCACAGTTGCAAAGCTGACTAATTGCTGAAGAAGCCCAGCCGGAGCTTTCACTCCTGGCTCTTCGGCTGTGGGAGCAGAGGCCAAGAGCTCGTGTTCACCTGTCACTGCTGCTGTTCAAACGAGAGAGGGCGCGAGAGACCATGGATTCAAAGGGACTCTTAGGAGATGAAGTGAGGAGTGACAGCAATGTGTGTTTCAGCGTTGCAAAGCTCACTGTGCGCTGAAGATGATCAGTGGGAACTTTCTGGACTGTCTCTTCTGCTGTTTCAGCAGAGTCCAAACGTAAGTGCTATATTCTGCTACTGCTCACAAAGAGCAAGCACAGGAGATGTAGGATTCAATTGGACTTTCAGGTAGGAAAGTGAGAGGTGACAGCAATGTGTGTTTCAGAGTTGCAAAGCTCACTGTGTGCTGAAGATGCCCAGCAGGAGTTTCCCTGCTGGCCCTTCGGCTGTGGGATTAGAGTCCAAGCGCTCGTCCTCCCCTGTCACAACTCCTCTCGAAACGAGAGAGCGCACCAGAAACGTTGGATTCAAATGCACTTTTAGGAGATAAAGTGAGGAGTGACAGCAATGTATGTGTCACAGTTTAAAGCTCGCTGTGTGCTAAACATGATCAGCAGGAGCTTTTTTGCAAGGCACTTCTGCTGTTTTAGCCCAGTCTAAACATTCCTGCTCCTCTCTTTCTGTTGCTGCTCAGCAGAGAGCGGGCACAGAGATGTTGGAATCAATTGGTCTTTCAGGCAGGAAAGGGAGGACTGACAGCAATGTGTGTTGCAGAGTTGCAAAGCTCACTGTGTGCTGAAGATGCCCAGCAGGAGTTTCCCTGCTGGCCCTTCGGCTGTGGGATTAGAGTCCAAGCGCTCGTCCTCCCCTGTCACAACTCCTCTCGAAACGAGAGAGCGCACCAGAAACGTTGGATTCAAATGCACTTTTAGGAGAAAGAGTGAGGAGTGTCAGCAATGTTTGTGTCACAGTTTAAAGCTCACTGTGTGCTAAACATGATCAGCAGGAGCTTTTTTGCAAGGCGCTTCTGCTGTTTTAGTCCAGTCTAAACATTCCTGCTCCTGTCTTTCTGTTGCTGCTCAGCAGAGAGCGGGCACAGAGATGGTGGATTCAGTTGGTCTTTCAGGCAGGAAAGGGAGGAGTGACAGCAATGCGTGTTGCAGAGTTGCAAAGCTCGCTGTGCGCTGAAGATGATCTGCAGGAACATTTTGTCCTGGCTCTTCTGCTCTTTTAGCAGGGACAAAACGTTCCTGCTCTACTCTCTCTGCTGCTGCCCAGCTGAGAAAGGGCACAGAGATTTTGGATTCAATTGCACTTTGAGGTAGGAAAGTGAGGAGCAACCGCAATATATGTGTCACAGTTGCAAAGCTGACTAATTGCTGAAGATGCCCAGCCGGAGCTTTCACTCCTGGCTCTTCGGCTGTGGGAGCAGAGGCCAAGAGCTCGTGTTCACCTGTCACTGCTGCTGTTCAAACGAGAGAGGGCGCGAGAGACCATGGATTCAAAGGGACTATTAGGAGATGAAGTGAGGAGTGACAGCAATGTGTGTTTCAGCGTTGCAAAGCTCACTGTGCGCTGAAGATGCTCAGTGGGAACTTTCTGGACTGTCTCTTCTGCTGTTTCAGCAGAGTCCAGACGTAAGTGCTATATTCTGCTACTGCTCACAAAGAGCAAGCACAGGAGATGTAGGATTCAATTGGACTTTGAGGTAGGAAAGTGAGAGGTGACAGCAATGTGTGTTTCAGAGTTGCAAAGCTCACTCTGTGCTGAAGATGCCCAGCAGGAGTTTACCTGCTGGCCCTTCAGCTGTGGGATTAGAGTCCAAGCGCTCGTCCTCCCCTGTCACAACTCCTCTCGAAACGAGAGCGCGCACCAGAAACGTTGGATTCAAATGCACTTTTAGGAGAAAGAGTGAAGAGTGGCAGCAATGTTTGTGTCACAGTTTAAAGCTCACTGTGTGCTAAACATGATCAGCAGGAGCTTTTTTGCAAGGCACTTCTGCTGTTTTAGCCCAGTCTAAACATTCCTGCTCCTCTCTTTCTGTTGCTGCTCAGCAGAGAGCGGGCACAGAGATGTTGGAATCAATTGGTCTTTCAGGCAGGAAAGGGAGGAGTGACAGCAATGTGTGTTGCAGAGTTGCAAAACTCACTGTGTGCTGAAGATGATCTGCAGGAACATTTTGTCCTGGCTCTTCTGCTCTTTTAGCAGGGACAAAACGTTCCTGCTCTACTCTCTCTGCTGCTGCCCAGCAGAGAAAGGGCCCAGAGATTTTGGATTCAATTGGACTTTGAGGTAGGAAAGTGAGGAGCAACAGCAATATATGTGTCACAGTTGCAAAGCTGACTAGTTGCTGAAGATGCCCAGCCGGAGCTTTCACTCCTGGCTCTTCGGCTGTGGGAGCAGAGGCCAAGAGCTCGTGTTCACCTGTCACTGCTGCTGTTCAAACGAGAGAGGGCGCGAGAAACCATGGATTCAAAGGGACTATTAGGAGATGAAGTGAGGAGTGACAGCAATGTGTCATTTTGAGGAAAAATGGGTTATAAATGGCCAAAAACGGCTTAAAGGTGGTTAGATAGGGGTAAAACTGGGGTAGGAATGGCCAAAAATTGCTTAAAATGGGTTAGAAGTTTGCAAAACTGTGCTAGAAATGGCCCAAAAAGGTTTAAATTGGGACAGAAATGGTGAAAAATGGCTTAAAATGCGTTAGGAGTGAGCAAAAATGGGTTAGATATAGCCGAAAACGGTTTAAATCGTGTGAGAAACAGGCAAAATGAGTTAGAAAAGAACTAAAAATGGCTTAAAACGGGTTGAGAGCGAGAAAACATCGTGTAGAAAGAGGCAAAAATGGCTTTAAAAGGGTTAGAGATGTGCAAAAATGGGTTAGAAATGGCAAAAAATGGCTTAAAAGGGCTTATAGATGTGCCAAAAATGGTTGGAAATGGCCAAAAATGCTTTAAAGCAGGTTAGAGATGTGTAAAAGTGGGTTAGAAATGGCCAAAAATGGATTAAAGCGGGTAATAATTGGAAGAAACTGTGTTAGAAACAGAAAAAAAAAAAAAAGCTTAATAAGAGTTGAAGGAGGGCAAAAATGGTTAAGGTATAGCCAAAAAAGGCTTAAAAAGGGTTAGAGATATGCAAAAACTGGGATAGAAATGGCCAAAAAGGCTTTAAAGCAGGTTAGAGATGTGCAAAAACTGGTCAGAAATGGCCAAAAAAGGATTAAAGCGGGAGAGAAATGGGAAAAACTGCATTAGAAACAGAAAAAAAGCATAAAAAGTTTTGAATGAGGGAAAAAATGGTGAAGATATAGCCCAAAAAGGCTTAAAAAGGATTAGAGATGTGCAAAAATGGGATAGAAATGGCCAAAAACTCTTTAAAATGTGTTAGAAATGGAGAAAAATGGGTTAGAAATGGACAAAAAATGGATAAGAAATGGCCAAAAGTAGCTTAAAAGGGGTTAGAGATGTGCAAAAATGAGTTAGAAATGGCCAAGAATGGCATAAAACAGGTTAAGAATGGCCAAAAATGGGTTAGAAATGGCCAAAACTGCTTTAAAGCAGGTAAGAGATGTGCAAAAAAAAAAAAAAAAAAAAAAAATGGTTAGAAGTGGCAAAAAAATGGATTAAAGATGGTGAGAAATGCAGAAAACTGGGTTAGAAACGGAAAAAAAAAAATAGCATAAACCGTGTTGAAAGTGGGGAGAAATGGTTTAGAAAGAACCAAAAATGGCTTTAAAAGGGTTAGAGATTTGCAAAAATGGAATAGAAATTGCCAAAATTTATTTAAAAAGCCTCAAAAATGGACAAAAAATGCATTAGAAATGGCCAAAACCGGCTTAAAAGGGTTAGAGGTATGCGAGAACGGTTTAGAAAAAGCCAAATTAGGCTTAAAAGGGGCTAGAGATGAGCAAAAAAGGGTTAGAAATGGCCAAAAATAGCTTAAAATGGGTTAGATATAGCCAAAAAAGGGTTAAAATGGGTTAGTAGTGGGTAAAAAAGGGTTAGATGTAGCCGAAAATGGCATAAAACGTGTGAGAACTGGGCCAAAAATGGGTCAGAAAAGAAAAAAAAATGCTTATAATTACTTGAATGCGGAAGAGAGTGTTTTAGAAAGAGCCAAAAACGGCTTTAAAAGGGTTAGATGTATGCAAAAATGGGTTACAAATGGCCAAAAACGCCTTAAAATGGGATAGAAATAGTGAAAAATGGCTTAAAATGTGTTAGAAGTGTGTAAAAATGGTTTAGATAAACCCAAAAATGGTTTAAATCGTGTGAGCAATGGGCAAAAAATGAGTTAGAAAAGGAAAGAAAAACGGCTTAAACCAGGTTGAAAGTCAGAGAAAATGGTGTAGAAAGACCCAAACGTGGCTTTAAAAGGGCTAGAGATGAGCAGAAATGGGTTAGAAATGGCAAAGAATGGCTTAAAAGAGGTTAGAGATGTGCCAGAAATGGTTAGAAATGGCCAAAACTGCTTTAAAGCAGGTTAGAGATGTGCAAAAATGGGCTAGAAATGGCCAAAAATGGATTCAAGTGGGTAAAGAAATGGGGAAAACTGGGTTAGAAACAGAAAAAAACTAGCTTAAAACGGGTGGAAAGTGGGCAAAAATGGTTTAGAATGAGTCAAAAATGCATTAAAAGGGTTCTAGACACGCAAAAATGGGATAGAAATGGCCAAAAATGATTTAAAACGGGTTAGAAATGTTCAAAAATTGGATTAGAAATGGCCAAAACCGGTTTAAAAAGGGTTAGAGGTAAGCAGAGATGAGTGAGAAATAGCCAAAACCGGCTTAAAAAAGGTTAGAGATGTGCAAAAATGGGTCAGAAATGACCAAAGCTGGCTTAAAACGGGTTAGAAACGGCCAAAAAAGCTTTAAAGCGGGTTAGAGATGTGCGAAAACGGGTTAGAAATGGCCTAAGTTGGCCAAAAGCGGGTTAGAAATGGCCAAAAAGGCTTTAAAGCAGGTTAGAGATGTGTGTGCAATGGTTAGAAATGGCAAAAATGGGTTAAAGCAGGTAAGAAATGGGGAAAAGTTGGTTAGAAAGGGAAGAGAAAAAACTTTCAAACGAGTGGAAAGTTGGCAAAAATCGTTCAGGTAGAGCAAAAAAAGGCTTAAAAAGGGTTAGAGCTGAGGAAAAATGGGTTATAAATGGCCAAAAACGGCTTAAAGGTGGTTAGATAGGGGTAAAACTGGGGTAGGAATGGCCAAAAATTGCTTAAAATGGGTTAGAAGTTTGCAAAACTGTGCTAGAAATGGCCCAAAAAGGTTTAAATTGGGACAGAAATGGTGAAAAATGGCTTAAAATGCGTTAGGAGTGAGCAAAAATGGGTTAGATATAGCCGAAAACGGTTTAAATCGTGTGAGAAACAGGCAAAATGAGTTAGAAAAGAACTAAAAATGGCTTAAAACGGGTTGAGAGCGAGAAAACATCGTGTAGAAAGAGGCAAAAATGGCTTTAAAAGGGTTAGAGATGTGCAAAAATGGGTTAGAAATGGCAAAAAATGGCTTAAAAGGGCTTATAGATGTGCCAAAAATGGTTGGAAATGGCCAAAAATGCTTTAAAGCAGGTTAGAGATGTGTAAAAGTGGGTTAGAAATGGCCAAAAATGGATTAAAGCGGGTAATAATTGGAAGAAACTGTGTTAGAAACAGAAAAAAAAAAAAAGCTTAATAAGAGTTGAAGGAGGGCAAAAATGGTTAAGGTATAGCCAAAAAAGGCTTAAAAAGGGTTAGAGATATGCAAAAACTGGGATAGAAATGGCCAAAAAGGCTTTAAAGCAGGTTAGAGATGTGCAAAAACTGGTCAGAAATGGCCAAAAAAGGATTAAAGCGGGAGAGAAATGGGAAAAACTGCATTAGAAACAGAAAAAAAGCATAAAAAGTTTTGAATGAGGGAAAAAATGGTGAAGATATAGCCCAAAAAGGCTTAAAAAGGATTAGAGATGTGCAAAAATGGGATAGAAATGGCCAAAAACTCTTTAAAATGTGTTAGAAATGGAGAAAAATGGGTTAGAAATGGACAAAAAATGGATAAGAAATGGCCAAAAGTAGCTTAAAAGGGGTTAGAGATGTGCAAAAATGAGTTAGAAATGGCCAAGAATGGCATAAAACAGGTTAAGAATGGCCAAAAATGGGTTAGAAATGGCCAAAACTGCTTTAAAGCAGGTAAGAGATGTGCAAAAAAAAAAAAAAAAAAAAAAAATGGTTAGAAGTGGCAAAAAAATGGATTAAAGATGGTGAGAAATGCAGAAAACTGGGTTAGAAACGGAAAAAAAAAATAGCATAAACCGTGTTGAAAGTGGGGAGAAATGGTTTAGAAAGAACCAAAAATGGCTTTAAAAGGGTTAGAGATTTGCAAAAATGGAATAGAAATTGCCAAAATTTATTTAAAAAGCCTCAAAAATGGACAAAAAATGCATTAGAAATGGCCAAAACCGGCTTAAAAGGGTTAGAGGTATGCGAGAACGGTTTAGAAAAAGCCAAATTAGGCTTAAAAGGGGCTAGAGATGAGCAAAAAAGGGTTAGAAATGGCCAAAAATAGCTTAAAATGGGTTAGATATAGCCAAAAAAGGGTTAAAATGGGTTAGTAGTGGGTAAAAAAGGGTTAGATGTAGCCGAAAATGGCATAAAACGTGTGAGAACTGGGCCAAAAATGGGTCAGAAAAGAAAAAAAAATGCTTATAATTACTTGAATGCGGAAGAGAGTGTTTTAGAAAGAGCCCAAAATGGCTTTAAAAGGGTTAGATGTATGCAAAAATGGGTTACAAATGGCCAAAAACGCCTTAAAATGGGATAGAAATAGTGAAAAATGGCTTAAAATGTGTTAGAAGTGTGTAAAAATGGTTTAGATAAATCCAAAAATGGTTTAAATCGTGTGAGCAATGGGCAAAAAATGAGTTAGAAAAGGAAAGAAAAATGGCTTAAACCAGGTTGAAAGTCAGAAAAAATGGTGTAGAAAGACCCAAACGTGGCTTTAAAAGGGCTAGAGATGAGCAGAAATGGGTTAGAAATGGCAAAGAATGGCTTAAAAGAGGTTAGAGATGTGCCAGAAATGGTTAGAAATGGCCAAAACTGCTTTAAAGCAGGTTAGAGATGTGCAAAAATGGGCTAGAAATGGCCAAAAATGGATTCAAGTGGGTAAAGAAATGGGGAAAACTGGGTTAGAAACAGAAAAAAAAACTAGCTTAAAACGGGTGGAAAGTGGGCAAAAATGGTTTAGAATGAGTCAAAAATGCATTAAAAGGGTTCTAGACACGCAAAAATGGGATAGAAATGGCCAAAAATGATTTAAAACGGGTTAGAAATGTTCAAAAATTGGATTAGAAATGGCCAAAACCGGTTTAAAAAGGGTTAGAGGTAAGCAGAGATGAGTGAGAAATAGCCAAAACCGGCTTAAAAAAGGTTAGAGATGTGCAAAAATGGGTCAGAAATGACCAAAGCTGGCTTAAAACGGGTTAGAAACGGCCAAAAAAGCTTTAAAGCGGGTTAGAGATGTGCAAAAACGGGTTAGAAATGGCCTAAGTTGGCCAAAAGCGGGTTAGAAATGGCCAAAAAGGCTTTAAAGCAGGTTAGAGATGTGTGTGCAATGGTTAGAAATGGCAAAAATGGGTTAAAGCAGGTAAGAAATGGGGAAAAGTTGGTTAGAAAGGGAAGAGAAAAAACCTTCAAACGAGTGGAAAGTTGGCAAAAATCGTTCAGGTAGAGCAAAAAAAGGCTCAAAAAGGGTTAGAGCTGAGGAAAAATGGGTTATAAATGGCCAAAAGCGGCTTAAAGGTGGTTAGATAGGGGTAAAACCGGGGTAGGAATGGCCAAAAATTGCTTAAAATGGGTTAGAAGTTTGCAAAACTGTGCTAGAAATGGCCCAAAAGGTTTAAATTGGGACAGAAATGGTGAAAAATGGCTTAAAATGCGTTAGGAGTGAGCAAAAATGGGTTAGATATAGCCGAAAACGGTTTAAATCGTGTGAGAACCAGGCAAAAAATGAGTTAGAAAAGAACTAAAAATGGCTTAAAACGGGTTGAGAGCGAGAAAACATCGTGTAGAAAGAGGCAAAAATGGCTTTAAAAGGGTTAGAGATGTGCAAAAATGGGTTAGAAATGGCAAAAAATGGCTTAAAAGGGCTTATAGATGTGCCAAAAATGGTTGGAAATGGCCAAAAATGCTTTAAAGCAGGTTAGAGATGTGTAAAAGTGGGTTAGAAATGGCCTAAAATGGATTAAAGCGGGTAATAATGGGGAGAAACTGTGTTAGAAACTGAAGAAAAAAAAGCTTAATAAGAGTTGAAGGAGGGCAAAAATGGTTAAGGTATAGCCAAAAAAGGCTTAAAAAGGGTTAGAGATATGCAAAAACTGGGATAGAAATGGCCAAAAAGGCTTTAAAGCAGGTTAGAGATGTGCAAAAACTGGTCAGAAATGGCCAAAAAAGGATTAAAGCGGGAGAGAAATGGGAAAAACTGCATTAGAAACAGAAAAAAAGCATAAAAAGTTTTGAATGAGGGAAAAAATGGTGAAGATATAGCCCAAAAAGGCTTAAAAAGGATTAGAGATGTGCAAAAATGGATAGAAATGGCCAAAAACTCTTTAAAATGTGTTAGAAATGGAGAAAAATGGGTTAGAAATGGACAAAAAATGGATAAGAAATGGCCAAAAGTAGCTTAAAAGGGGTTAGAGATGTGCAAAAATGAGTTAGAAATGGCCAAGAATGGCATAAAACAGGTTAAGAATGGCCAAAAATGGGTTAGAAATGGCCAAAAAGGCTTTAAAGCAGGTAAGAGATGTGCAAAAAAAAAAAAAATAAAATGGTTAGAAGTGGCAAAAAAATGGATTAAAGATGGTGAGAAATGCAGAAAACTGGGTTAGAAACGGAAAAAAAAAAATAGCATAAACCGTGTTGAAAGTGGGGAGAAATGGTTTAGAAAGAACCAAAAATGGCTTTAAAAGGGTTAGAGATTTGCAAAAATGGAATAGAAATGGCCAAAATTTATTTAAAAAGCCTCAAAAATGGACAAAAAATGCATTAGAAATGGCTAAAACCGGCTTAAAAGGGTTAGAGGTATGCGAGAACGGTTTAGAAAAAGCCAAATTAGGCTTAAAAGGGGCTAGAGATGAGCAAAAAAGGGTTAGAAATGGCCAAAAATAGCTTAAAATGGGTTAGATATAGCCAAAAAAGGGTTAAAATGGGTTAGTAGTGGGTAAAAAAGGGTTAGATGTAGCCGAAAATGGCATAAAACGTGTGAGAACTGGGCCAAAAATGGGTCAGAAAAGAAAAAAAAATGCTTATAATTACTTGAATGCGGAAGAGAGTGTTTTAGAAAGAGCCCAAAATGGCTTTAAAAGGGTTAGATGTATGCAAAAATGGGTTACAAATGGCCAAAAACGCCTTAAAATGGGATAGAAATAGTGAAAAATGGCTTAAAATGTGTTAGAAGTGTGTAAAAATGGTTTAGATAAACCCAAAAATGGTTTAAATCGTGTGAGCAATGGGCAAAAAATGAGTTAGAAAAGGAAAGAAAAATGGCTTAAACCAGGTTGAAAGCCAGAAAAAATGGTGTAGAAAGACCCAAACGTGGCTTTAAAAGGGCTAGAGATGAGCAGAAATGGGTTAGAAATGGCAAAGAATGGCTTAAAAGAGGTTAGAGATGTGCCAGAAATGGTCAGAAATGGCCAAAACTGCTTTAAAGCAGGTTAGAGATGTGCAAAAATGGGCTAGAAATGGCCAAAAATGGATTCAAGTGTGTAAAGAAATGGGGAAAACTGGGTTAGAAACAGAAAAAAACTAGCTTAAAACGGGTGGAAAGTGGGCAAAAATGGTTTAGAATGAGTCAAAAATGCATTAAAAGGGTTCTAGACACGCAAAAATGGGATAGAAATGGCCAAAAATGATTTAAAACGGGTTAGAAATGTTCAAAAATTGGATTAGAAATGGCCAAAACCGGTTTAAAAAGGGTTAGAGGTAAGCAGAGATGAGTGAGAAATAGCCAAAACCGGCTTAAAAAAGGTTAGAGATGTGCAAAAATGGGTCAGAAATGACCAAAGCTGGCTTAAAACGGGTTAGAAACGGCCAAAAAAGCTTTAAAGCGGGTTAGAGATGTGCGAAAACGGGTTAGAAATGGCCTAAGTTGGCCAAAAGCGGGTTAGAAATGGCCAAAAAGGCTTTAAAGCAGGTTAGAGATGTGTGTGCAATGGTTAGAAATGGCAAAAATGGGTTAAAGCAGGTAAGAAATGGGGAAAAGTTGGTTAGAAAGGAAATAGAAAAAACCTTCAAACGAGTGGAAAGTTGGCAAAAATCGTTCAGGTAGAGCAAAAAAAGGCTCAAAAAGGGTTAGAGCTGAGGAAAATTGGGTTATAAATGGCCAAAAGCAGCTTAAAGGTGGTTAGATAGGGGTAAAACTGGGGTAGGAATGGCCAAAAATTGCTTAAAATGGGTTAGAAGTTTGCAAAACTGTGCTAGAAATGGCCCAAAAGGTTTAAATTGGGACAGAAATGGTGAAAAATGGCTTAAAATGCGTTAGGAGTGAGCAAAAATGGGTTAGATATAGCCAAAAACGGTTTAAATCGTGTGAGAACCAGGCAAAAAATGAGTTAGAAAAGAACTAAAAATGGCTTAAAACGGGTTGAGAGCGAGAAAACATCGTGTAGAAAGAGGCAAAAATGGCTTTAAAAGGGTTAGAGATGTGCAAAAATGGGTTAGAAATGGCAAAAAATGGCTTAAAAGGGCTTATAGATGTGCCAAAAATGGTTGGAAATGGCCAAAAATGCTTTAAAGCAGGTTAGAGATGTGTAAAAGTGGGTTAGAAATGGCCTAAAATGGATTAAAGCGGGTAATAATTGGGAGAAACTGTGTTAGAAACTTTTGGCCATTTCTTATCCATTTTTTGTCCATTTGTAACCCATTTTTCTCCATTTCTAACACATTTTAAAGAGTTTTTGGCCATTTCTATCCCATTTTTGCACATCTCTAATCCTTTTTAAGCCTTTTTGGGCTATATCTTCACCATTTTTTCCCTCATTCAAAACTTTTTATGCTTTTTTTCTGTTTCTAATGCAGTTTTTCCCATTTCTCTCCCGCTTTAATCCTTTTTTGGCCATTTCTGACCAGTTTTTGCACATCTCTAACCTGCTTTAAAGCCTTTTTGGCCATTTCTATCCCAGTTTTTGCATATCTCTAACCCTTTTTAAGCCTTTTTTGGCTATACCTTAACCATTTTTGCCCTCCTTCAACTCTTATTAAGCTTTTTTTTCTTCAGTTTCTAACACAGTTTCTCCCCATTATTACCCGCTTTAATCCATTTTAGGCCATTTCTAACCCACTTTTACACATCTCTAACCTGCTTTAAAGCATTTTTGGCCATTTCCAACCATTTTTGGCACATCTATAAGCCCTTTTAAGCCATTTTTTGCCATTTCTAACCCATTTTTGCACATCTCTAACCCTTTTAAAGCCATTTTTGCCTCTTTCTACACGATGTTTTCTCGCTCTCAACCCGTTTTAAGCCATTTTTAGTTCTTTTCTAACTCATTTTTTGCCTGCTTCTCACACGATTTAAACCGTTTTCGGCTATATCTAACCCATTTTTGCTCACTCCTAACGCATTTTAAGCCATTTTTCACCATTTCTGTCCCAATTTAAACCTTTTGGGCCATTTCTAGCACAGTTTTGCAAACTTCTAACCCATTTTAAGCAATTTTTGGCCATTCCTACCCCGGTTTTACCCCTATCTAACCACCTTTAAGCCGCTTTTGGCCATTTATAACCCATTTTTCCTCAGCTCTAACCCTTTTTAAGCCTTTTTTTGCTCTACCTGAACGATTTTTGCCAACTTTCCACTCGTTTGAAGGTTTTTTCTCTTCCCTTTCTAACCAAGTTTTCCCCATTTCTTATCTGCTTTAACCCATTTTTGCCATTTCTAACCATTGCACACACATCTCTAACCTGCTTTAAAGCCTTTTTGGCCATTTCTAACCCGCTTTTGGCCAACTTAGGCCATTTCTAACCCGTTTTCGCACAACACTTACCCGCTTTAAAGCATTTTGGCCGTTTCTAACCCATTTTAAGCCAGCTTTGGTCATTCCTGACCCATTTTTGCACATCTCTAACCTTTTTTAAGCCGGTTTTGGCTATTTCTCACTCATCTCTGCTTACCTCTAACCCTTTTTAAACCGGTTTTGGCCATTTCTAATCCAATTTTTGAACATTTCTAACCCGTTTTAAATCATTTTTGGCCATTTCTATCCCATTTTTGCGTGTCTAGAACCCTTTTAATGCATTTTTGACTCTTTCTCAACCATTTTTGCACACTTTCCACCCGTTTTAAGCTAGTTTTTTTTCTGTTTCTAACCCAGTTTTCCCCATTTCTTTACCCACTTGAATCCATTTTTGGCCATTTCTAGCCCATTTTTGCACATCTCTAACCTGCTTTAAAGCAGTTTTGGCCATTTCTAACCATTTCTGGCACATCTCTAACCTCTTTTAAGCCATTCTTTGCCATTTCTAACCCATTTCTGCTCATCTCTAGCCCTTTTAAAGACACGTTTGGGTCTTTCTACACCATTTTTTCTGACTTTCAACCTGGTTTAAGCCATTTTTCTTTCCTTTTCTAACTCATTTTTTGCCCATTGCTCACACGATTTAAACCATTTTTGGGTTTATCTAAACCATTTTTACACACTTCTAACACATTTTAAGCCATATTTCACTATTTCTATCCCATTTTAAGGCGTTTTTGGCCATTTGTAACCCATTTTTGCATACATCTAACCTTTTTAAAGCCGTTTTTGGCTCTTTCTAAAACACTTTCTTCCGCATTCAAGTAATTATAAGCATTTTTTTTTCTTTTCTGACCCATTTTTGGCCCAGTTCTCACACGTTTTATGCCATTTTCGGCTACATCTAACCCTTTTTTACCCACTACTAACCCATTTCAACCCTTTTTTGGCTATATCTAACCCATTTTAAGCTATTTTTGGCCATTTCTAACCCTTTTTTGCTCATCTCTAGCCCCTTTTAAGCCTAATTTGGCTTTTTCTGAACTGTTCTCGCATACCTCTAACCCTTTTAAGCCGGTTTTGGCCATTTCTAATGCATTTTTTGTCCATTTTTGAGGCTTTTTAAATAAATTTTGGCCATTTCTATTCCATTTTTGCAAATCTCTAACCCTTTTAAAGCCATTTTTGGTTCTTTCTAAAACATTTCTCCCCACTTTCAACACGGTTTATGCTATTTTTTTTCCGTTTCTAACCCAGTTTTCTGCATTTCTCACCATCTTTAATCCATTTTTTTGCCACTTCTAACCATTTTATTTTTTTTTTTTTTTACACATCTCTTACCTGCTTTAAAGCCTTTTTGGCCATTTCTAACCCATTTTTGGCCATTCTTAACCTGTTTTATGCCATTCTTGGCCATTTCTAACTCATTTTTGCACATCTCTAACCCCTTTTAAGCTACTTTTGGCCATTTCTTATCCATTTTTTGTCCATTTCTAACCCATTTTTCTCCATTTCTAACACATTTTAAAGAGTTTTTGGCCATTTCTATCCCATTTTTGCACATCTCTAATCCTTCTTAAGCCTTTTTGGGATATATCTTCAACATTTTTTCCCTCATTCAAAACTTTTTATGCTTTTTTTCTGTTTCTAATGCAGTTTTTCCCATTTCTCCCCCGCTTTAATCCATTTTTGGCCATTTCTGACCAGTTTTTGCACATCTCTAACCTGCTTTAAAGCCTTATTGGGAATTCTATCCCAGTTTTTGCATATCTCTTACCCTTTTTAAGCCTTTTTTGGCTATACCTTAACCATTTTTGCCCTCCTTCAACTTTTATTAAGCTTTTTTTTTTTTCTAACATAGTTTCTCCCAATTATTACCCGCTTTAATCCAGGAGCTTTTTCGCAAGGCTCTTCTGCTGTTTTAGCACAGTCTAAACATTGCTGCTCTACTCTCTCTGTTGCTGCTCAGCAGAGAGCTGGCACAGAGATGTTGGATTCAACTGGTCTTTCAGGCAGGAAAGGGAGGAGTGACAGCAATGTGTGTTGCAGAGTTGCAAAGCTCGCTGTGCGCTGACGATGATGAGCAGGAACATTTTGGCCTGGCTCTTCTGCTCTTTCAGCAGAGTCTAAACGTTCCTGCTCTACTCACTGTGCTGCTGCTCAGAGAGAGCGGGCACTGGAAAGGTTGCATTCAAATGGACTTTTAGGAGATAAAGTGACCAGTGACAGTAATGTGTGTGTCACAGTTGCAAAGCTCACTGTGTGCTGAAGATGATCAGCAGGAACTTTGTGCATGTCTCTTCTGCTGTTTCAGCAGAGACCAAACGTAACTGCTATATTCTGCTGCTGCTGACAAAGAGCAAGCACAGGAGTTGTAGGATTCAATTGGACTTTCAGGTAGGCAAGTGAGGGGTGACAGCAATGTGTGTGACACAGTTTCAAAGCTCACTGTGCGCTGAAGATGCCCAGCCGGAGTTTCCCTGCTGGCCCATCGGCTGTGGGATTAGAGGTCAAGCGCTTCGTGCTCCCCTGTCACAACTCCTCTTGAAAGGAGAGAGGGCCCCAGAAACGTTGGATTCAAATGCACTTTTAGGAGATAAAGTGACCAGTGACAGCAATGTTTGTGTCACAGTTGAAAAGCTAACTGTGTGCTAAACATGATCAGCAGGAGCTTTTTCGCAAGGCTCTTCTGCTGTTTTAGCACAGTCTAAACATTGCTGCTCTACTCTCTCTGTTGCTGCTCAGCAGAGAGCTGGCACAGAGATGTTGGATTCAATGGGTCTTTCAGGCAGGAAAGGGAGGAGTGACAGCAATGTATGTTGCAGAGTTGCAAAGCTCGCTGTGCGCTGAAGATGATCTGTAGGAACATTTTGTCCTGGCTTTTCTGCTCTTTCAGCAGTGTCTAAACGTTCCTGCTCTACTTACTCTTGCTGCATCTCACAGAGAGCGTGCACTGGAGAGGTTGTATTCAAACGGTCTTTTTGGAGAAAGAATGAAGAGTGACAGCAATGTTTGTGTCACAGTTGCAAAGCTCACTCTGTGCTATAGATGACCAGCAGGAGGTTTTTCGCAAGGCTCTTCTGCTGTTTTAGCACAGTCTAAACATTGCTGCTCTACTCTCTCTGTTGCTGCTCAGCAGAGAGAGAGCACAGAGATGTTGGATTCAACTGGTCTTTCAGGCAGGAAAGGGAGGAGTGACAGCAATGTGTGTTGCAGTGTTGCAAAGCTCGCTGTGCGCTGACGATGATGAGCAGGAACATTTTGGCCTGGCTCTTCTGCTCTTTCAGCAGAGTCTAAACGTTCCTGCTCTACTCACTGTGCTGCTGCTCAGAGAGAGCGGGCCCTGGAAAGGTTGCATTCAAATGGACTTTTAGGAGATAAAGTGACAGTAATGTGTGTGTCACAGTTGCAAAGCTCACTGTGTGCTGAAGATGATCAGCAGGAACTTTGTGCATGTCTCTTCTGCTGTTTCAGCAGAGACCAAACGTAACTGCTATATTCTGCTGCTGCTGACAAAGAGCAAGCACAGGAGTTGTAGGATTCAATTGGACTTTCAGGTAGGCAAGTGAGGGGTGACAGCAATGTGTGTGACACAGTTTCAAAGCTCACTGTGCGCTGAAGATGCCCAGCCGGAGTTTCCCTGCTGGCCCATCGGCTGTGGGATTAGAGGTCAAGCGCTTCGTGCTCCCCTGTCACAACTGCTCTTGAAAGGAGAGCGGGCCCCAGAAACGTTGGATTCAAATGCACTTTTAGGAGATAAAGTGACCAGTGACAGCAATGTTTGTGTCACAGTTGAAAAGCTAACTGTGTGCTAAACATGATCAGCAGGAGCTTTTTCGCAAGGCTCTTCTGCTGTTTTAGCACAGTCTAAACATTGCTGCTCTACTCTCTCTGTTGCTGCTCAGCAGAGAGCTGGCACAGAGATGTTGGATTCAATTGGTCTTTCAGGCAGGAAAGGGAGGAGTGACAGCAATGTATGTTGCAGAGTTGCAAAGCTCGCTGTGCGCTGAAGATGATCTGTAGGAACATTTTGTCCTGGCTTTTCTGCTCTTTCAGCAGTGTCTAAACGTTCCTGCTCTACTTACTCTTGCTGCAGCTCACAGAGAGCGTGCACTGGAGAGGTTGTATTCAAACGGTCTTTTTGGAGAAAGAGTGAAGAGTGACAGCAATGTTTGTGTCACAGTTGGAAAGCTCACTGTGTGCTATAGATGACCAGCAGGAGGTTTTTCGCAAGGCTCTTCTGCTGTTTTAGCACAGTCTAAACATTGCTGCTCTACTCTCTCTGTTGCTGCTCAGCAGAGAGCTGGCACAGAGATGTTGGATTCAACTGGTCTTTCAGGCAGGAAAGGGAGGAGTGACAGCAATGTGTGTTGAAGAGTTGCAAAGCTCGCTGTGCGCTGACGATGATGAGCAGGAACATTTTGGCCTGGCTCTTCTGCTCTTTCAGCAGAGTCTAAACGTTCCTGCTCTACTCACTGTGCTGCTGCTCAGAGAGAGCGGGCACTGGAAAGGTTGCATTCAAATGGACTTTTAGGAGATAAAGTGACAGCAATGTGTGTGTCACAGTTTCAAAGCTCACTGTGCGCTGAAGATGCCCAGCCGGAGTTTCCCTGCTGGCCCATCGGCTGTGGGATTAGAGGTCAAGCGCTTCGTGCTCCCCTGTCACAACTGCTCTTGAAAGGAGAGAGGGCCCCAGAAACGCTGGATTCAAATGCACTTTTAGGAGATAAAGTGACCAGTGACAGTAATGTGTGTGTCACAGTTGCAAAGCTAACTGTGTGCTAAACATGATCAGCAGGAGCTTTTTCGCAAGGCTCTTCTGCTGTTTTAGCACAGTCTAAACATTGCTGCTCTACTCTCTCTGTTGCTGCTCAGCAGAGAGAGAGCACAGAGATGTTGGATTCAATTGGTCTTTCAGGCAGGAAAGGGAGGAGTGACAGCAATGTATGTTGCAGAGTTGCAAAGCTCGCTGTGCGCTGAAGATGATCTGTAGGAACATTTTGTCCTGGCTTTTCTGCTCTTTCAGCAGTGTCTAAACGTTCCTGCTCTACTTACTCTTGCTGCAGCTCACAGAGAGCGTGCACTGGAGAGGTTGTATTCAAACGGTCTTTTAGGAGAAAGAGTGAAGAGTGACAGCAATGTTTGTGTCACAGTTTAAAGCTCACTGTGTGCTAAACATGATCAGCAGGAGCTTTTTTGCAAGGCGCTTCTGCTGTTTTAGTCCAGTCTAAACATTCCTGCTCTACTCTCTCTGTTGCTGCTCAGCAGAGAGCGGGCACAGAGATGGTGGATTCAGTTGGTCTTTCAGGCAGGAAAGGGAGGAGTGACAGCAATGCGTGTTGCAGAGTTGCAAAGCTCGCTGTGCGCTGATGATGATCTGCAGGAACATTTTGTCCTGGCTCTTCTGCTCTTTTAGCAGGGACAAAACGTTCCGGCTCTACTCTCTCTGCTGCTGCCCAGCTGAGAAAGGGCACAGAGATTTTGGATTCAATTGGACTTTGAGGTAGGAAAGTGAGGAGCAACCGCAATATATGTGTCACAGCTGCAAAGCTGACTAATTGCTGAAGATGCACAGCCGAGCTTTCACTCCTGGCTCTTCGGCTGTGGGAGCAGAGGCCAAGAGCTCGTGTTCACCTGTCACTGCTGCTGTTCAAACGAGAGAGGGCGCGAGAGACCATGGATTCAAAGGGACTCTTAGGAGATGAAGTGAGGAGTGACAGCAATGTGTGTTTCAGCGTTGCGAAGCTCACTGTGCGCTGAAGATGATCAGTGGGAACTTTCTGGACTGTCTCTTCTGCTGTTTCAGCAGAGTCCAAACGTAAGTGCTATATTCTGCTACTGCTCACAAAGAGCAAGCACAGGAGATGTAGGATTCAATTGGACTTTGAGGTAGGAAAGTGAGAGGTGACAGCAATGTGTGTTTCAGAGTTGCAAAGCTCACTGTGTGCTGAAGATGCCCAGCAGGAGTTTCCCTGCTGGCCCTTCGGCTGTGGGATTAGAGTCCAAGCGCTCGTCCTCCCCTGTCACAACTCCACTCGAAAGTAGAGAGCGCACCAGAAACGTTGGATTCAAATGCACTTTTAGGAGAAACAGTGAAGAGTGACAGCAATGTTTGTGTCACAGTTTAAAGCTCACTGTGTGCTAAACATGATCAGCAGGAGCTTTTTTGCAAGGCGCTTCTGCTGTTTTAGCCCAGTCTAAACATTCCTGATCCTCTCTCTCTGTTGCTGCTCAGCAGAGAGCGGGCACAGAGATGGTGGATTCAGTTGGTCTTTCAGGCAGGAAAGGGAGGAGTGACAGCAATGCGTGTTGCAGAGTTGCAAAGCTCGCTGTGCGCTGAAGATGATCTGCAGGAACATTTTGTCCTGGCTCTTCTGCTCTTTTAGCAGGGACAAAACGTTCCTGCTCTACTCTCTCTGCTGCTGCCCAGCTGAGAAAGGGCACAGAGATTTTGGATTCAATTGGACTTTGAGGTAGGAAAGTGAGGAGCAACCGCAATATATGTGTCACAGCTGCAAAGCTGACTAATTGCTGAAGATGCACAGCCGAGCTTTCACTCCTGGCTCTTCGGCTGTGGGAGCAGAGGCCAAGAGCTCGTGTTCACCTGTCACTGCTGCTGTTCAAACGAGAGAGGGCGCGAGAGACCATGGATTCAAAGGGACTATTAGGAGATGAAGTGAGGAGTGACAGCAATGTGTGTTTCAGCGTTGCAAAGCTCACTGTGCGCTGAAGATGATCAGTGGGAACTTTCTGGACTGTCTCTTCTGCTGTTTCAGCAGAGTCCAAACGTAAGTGCTATATTCTGCTACTGCTCACAAAGAGCAAGCACAGGAGATGTAGGATTCAATTGGACTTTCAGGTAGGAAAGTGAGAGGTGACAGCAATGTGTGTTGCAGAGTTGCAAAGCTCACTGTGTGCTGAAGATGCCCAGCAGGAGTTTCCCTGCTGGCCCTTCGGCTGTGGGATTAGAGTCCAAGCGCTCGTCCTCCCCTGTCACAACTCCTCTCGAAACGAGAGAGCGCACCAGAAACGTTGGATTCAAATGCACTTTTAGGAGATAAAGTGAGGAGTGACAGCAATGTTTGTGTCACAGTTTAAAGCTCGCTGTGTGCTAAACATGATCAGCAGGAGCTTTTTGCAAGGCACTTCTGCTGTTTTAGCCCAGTCTAAACATTCCTGCTCCTCTCTTTCTGTTGCTGCTCAGCAGAGAGCGGGCACAGAGATGTTGGAATCAATTGGTCTTTCAGGCAGGAAAGGGAGGACTGACAGCAATGTGTGTTGCAGAGTTGCAAAGCTCACTGTGTGCTGAAGATGCCCAGCAGGAGTTTCCCTGCTGGCCCTTCGGCTGTGGGATTAGAGTCCAAGCGCTCGTCCTCCCCTGTCACAACTCCTCTCGAAACGAGAGAGCGCACCAGAAACGTTGGATTCAAATGCACTTTTAGGAGAAAGAGTGAGGAGTGTCAGCAATGTTTGTGTCACAGTTTAAAGCTCACTGTGTGCTAAACATGATCAGCAGGAGCTTTTTTGCAAGGCGCTTCTGCTGTTTTAGTCCAGTCTAAACATTCCTGCTCCTGTCTTTCTGTTGCTGCTCAGCAGAGAGCGGGCACAGAGATGGTGGATTCAGTTGGTCTTTCAGGCAGGAAAGGGAGGAGTGACAGCAATGCGTGTTGCAGAGTTGCAAAGCTCGCTGTGCGCTGAAGATGATCTGCAGGAACATTTTGTCCTGGCTCTTCTGCTCTTTTAGCAGGGACAAAACGTTCCTGCTCTACTCTCTCTGCTGCTGCCCAGCAGAGAAAGGGCCCAGAGATTTTGGATTCAATTGCACTTTGAGGTAGGAAAGTGAGGAGCAACCGCAATATATGTGTCACAGTTGCAAAGCTGACTAATTGCTGAAGATGCCCAGCCGGAGCTTTCACTCCTGGCTCTTCGGCTGTGGAAGCACAGGCCAAGAGCTCGTGTTCACCTGTCACTGCTGCTGTTCAAACGAGAGAGGGCGCGAGAGACCATGGATTCAAAGGGACTATTAGGAGATGAAGTGAGGAGTGACAGCAATGTGTGTTTCAGCGTTGCAAAGCTCACTGTGCGCTGAAGATGCTCAGTGGGAACTTTCTGGACTGTCTCTTCTGCTGTTTCAGCAGAGTCCAGACGTAAGTGCTATATTCTGCTACTGCTCACAAACAGCAAGCACAGGAGATGTAGGATTCAATTGGACTTTGAGGTAGGAAAGTGAGAGGTGACAGCAATGTGTGTTTCAGAGTTGCAAAGCTCACTGTGTGCTGAAGATGCCCAGCAGGAGTTTCCCTGCTGGCCCTTCAGCTGTGGGATTAGAGTCCAAGCGCTCGTCCTCCCCTGTCACAACTCCTCTCGAAACGAGAGAGCGCACCAGAAACGTTGGATTCAAATGCACTTTTAGGAGATAAAGTGAGGAGTGACAGCAATGTTTGTGTCACAGTTTAAAGCTCGCTGTGTGCTAAACATGATCAGCAGGAGCTTTTTGCAAGGCACTTCTGCTGTTTTAGCCCAGTCTAAACATTCCTGCTCCTCTCTTTCTGTTGCTGCTCAGCAGAGAGCGGGCACAGAGATGTTGGAATCAATTGGTCTTTCAGGCAGGAAAGGGAGGAGTGACAGCAATGTGTGTTGCAGAGTTGCAAAGCTCACTGTGTGCTGAAGATGCCCAGCAGGAGTTTCCCTGCTGGCCCTTCGGCTGTGGGATTAGAGTCCAAGCGCTCGTCCTCCCCTGTCACAACTCCTCTCGAAACGAGAGAGCGCACCAGAAACGTTGGATTCAAATGCACTTTTAGGAGAAAGAGTGAGGAGTGTCAGCAATGTTTGTGTCACAGTTTAAAGCTCACTGTGTGCTAAACATGATCAGCAGGAGCTTTTTGCAAGGCACTTCTGCTGTTTTAGCCCAGTCTAAACATTCCTGCTCCTCTCTTTCTGTTGCTGCTCAGCAGAGAGCGGGCACAGAGATGTTGGAATCAATTGGTCTTTCAGGCAGGAAAGGGAGGAGTGACAGCAATGTGTGTTGCAGAGTTGCAAAGCTCACTGTGTGCTGAAGATGCCCAGCAGGAGTTTCCCTGCTGGCCCTTCGGCTGTGGGATTCGAGTCCAAGCGCTCGTCCTCCCCTGTCACAACTCCTCTCGAAACGAGAGAGCGCACCAGAAACGTTGGATTCAAATGCACTTTTAGGAGATAAAGTGAGGAGTGACAGCAATGTTTGTGTCACAGTTTAAAGCTCGCTGTGTGCTAAACATGATCAGCAGGAGCTTTTTTGCAAGGCTCTTCTGCTGTTTTAGCACAGTCTCAACATTCCTTCTCTACTCTCTCTGTTGCTGCTCAGCAGAGTGCGGGCACAGAGATGGTGGATTCAGTTGGTCTTTCAGGCAGGAAAGGGAGGAGTGACAGCAATGTCTGTTGCAGAGTTGCAAAGATCGCTGTGCTCTGAAGATGACCAGTGGGAACTTTCTGGACTGTCTCTTCTGCTGTTTCAGCAGAGTCCAAACGTAAGTGCTATATTCTGCTACTGCTCACAAAGAGCAAGCACAGGAGATGTAGGATTCAATGGGACTTTGAGGTAGGAAAGTGAGAGGTGACAGCAATGTGTGTTTCAGAGTTGCAAAGCTCACTGTGTGCTGAAGATGCCCAGCAGGAGTTTCCCTGCTGGCCCTTCGGCTGTGGGATTAGAGTCCAAGCGCTCGTCCTCCCCTGTCACAACTCCTCTCGAAACGAGAGAGCGCACCAGAAACGTTGGATTCAAATGCCCTTTTAGGAGAAAGAGTGAAGAGTGACAGCAATGTTTGTGTCACAGTTTAAAGCGCACTGTGTGCTAAACATGATCAGCAGGAGCTTTTTTGCAAGGCGCTTCTGCTGTTTTAGTCCAGTCTAAACATTCCTGCTCTACTCTCTCTGTTGCTGCTCAGCAGAGAGCGGGCACAGAGATGGTGGATTCAGTTGGTCTTTCAGGCAGGAATGGGAGGAGTGACAGCAATGCGTGTTGCAGAGTTGCAAAGCTCACTGTGCGCTGAAGATGGTCTGCAGGAACATTTTGTCCTGGCTCTTCTGCTCTTTTAGCAGGGACAAAACGTTCCGGCTCTACTCTCTCTGCTGCTGCCCAGCAGAGAAAGGGCACAGAGATTTTGGATTCAATTGGACTTTGAGGTAGGAAAGTGAGGAGCAACCGCAATATATGTGTCACTGTTGCAAGGCTGACTAACTGCTGAAGATTCCCAGCCGGAGCTTTCACTCCTGGCTCTTCGGCTGTGGGAGCAGAGGCCAAGAGCGCGTGTTCACCTGTCACTGCTGCTGTTCAAACGAGAGAGGGCGCGAGAGACCATGCATTCAAAGGGACTATTAGGAGATGAAGTGAGGAGTGACAGCAATGTGTGTTTCAGAGTTGCAAAGCTCACTGTGCGCTGAAGATGATCAGTGGGAACTTTCTGGACTGTCTCTTCTGCTGTTTCAGCAGAGTCCAAACGGAAGTGCTATATTCTGCTCCTGCTCACAAAGAGCAAGCACAGGAGATGTAGGATTCAATTGGACTTTGAGGTAGGAAAGTGAGAGGTGACAGCAATGTGTGTTTCAGAGTTGCAAAGCTCACTGTGTGCTGAAGATGCCCAGCAGGAGTTTCCCTGCTGGCCCTTCAGCTGTGGGATTAGATTCCAAGCGCTCGTCCTCCCCTGTCACAACTCCTCTCGAAACGAGAGAGCGCACCAGAAACGTTGGATTCAAATGCACTTTTAGGAGATAAAGTGAGGAGTGACAGCAATGTTTGTGTCACAGTTTAAAGCTCACTGTGTGCTAAACATGATCAGCAGGAGCTTTTTTGCAAGGCGCTTCTGCTGTTTTAGTCCAGTCTAAACATTCCTGCTCTACTCTCTCTGTTGCTGCTCAGCAGAGAGCGGGCGCAGAGATGGTGGATTCAGTTGGTCTTTCAGGCAGGAAAGGGAGGAGTGACAGCAATGCGTGTTGCAGAGTTGCAAAGCTCGCTGTGCGCTGAAGATGATCTGCAGGAACATTTTGTCCTGGCTCTTCTGCTCTTTTAGCAGGGACAAAACGTTCCTGCTCTACTCTCTCTGCTGCTGCCCAGCTGAGAAAGGGCACAGAGATTTTGGATTCAATTGGACTTTGAGGTAGGAAAGTGAGGAGCAACCGCAATATATGTGTCACAGCTGCAAAGCTGACTAATTGCTGAAGATGCACAGCCGAGCTTTCACTCCTGGCTCTTCGGCTGTGGGAGCAGAGGCCAAGAGCTCGTGTTCACCTGTCACTGCTGCTGTTCAAACGAGAGAGGGCGCGAGAGACCATGGATTCAAAGGGACTATTAGGAGATGAAGTGAGGAGTGACAGCAATGTGTGTTTCAGCGTTGCAAAGCTCACTGTGCGCTGAAGATGATCAGTGGGAACTTTCTGGACTGTCTCTTCTGCTGTTTCAGCAGAGTCCAAACGTAAGTGCTATATTCTGCTACTGCTCACAAAGAGCAAGCACAGGAGATGTAGGATTCAATTGGACTTTCAGGTAGGAAAGTGAGAGGTGACAGCAATGTGTGTTGCAGAGTTGCAAAGCTCACTGTGTGCTGAAGATGCCCAGCAGGAGTTTCCCTGCTGGCCCTTCGGCTGTGGGATTAGAGTCCAAGCGCTCGTCCTCCCCTGTCACAACTCCTCTCGAAACGAGAGAGCGCACCAGAAACGTTGGATTCAAATGCACTTTTAGGAGATAAAGTGAGGAGTGACAGCAATGTTTGTGTCACAGTTTAAAGCTCGCTGTGTGCTAAACATGATCAGCAGGAGCTTTTTGCAAGGCACTTCTGCTGTTTTAGCCCAGTCTAAACATTCCTGCTCCTCTCTTTCTGTTGCTGCTCAGCAGAGAGCGGGCACAGAGATGTTGGAATCAATTGGTCTTTCAGGCAGGAAAGGGAGGACTGACAGCAATGTGTGTTGCAGAGTTGCAAAGCTCACTGTGTGCTGAAGATGCCCAGCAGGAGTTTCCCTGCTGGCCCTTCGGCTGTGGGATTAGAGTCCAAGCGCTCGTCCTCCCCTGTCACAACTCCTCTCGAAACGAGAGAGCGCACCAGAAACGTTGGATTCAAATGCACTTTTAGGAGAAAGAGTGAGGAGTGTCAGCAATGTTTGTGTCACAGTTTAAAGCTCACTGTGTGCTAAACATGATCAGCAGGAGCTTTTTTGCAAGGCGCTTCTGCTGTTTTAGTCCAGTCTAAACATTCCTGCTCCTGTCTTTCTGTTGCTGCTCAGCAGAGAGCGGGCACAGAGATGGTGGATTCAGTTGGTCTTTCAGGCAGGAAAGGGAGGAGTGACAGCAATGCGTGTTGCAGAGTTGCAAAGCTCGCTGTGCGCTGAAGATGATCTGCAGGAACATTTTGTCCTGGCTCTTCTGCTCTTTTAGCAGGGACAAAACGTTCCTGCTCTACTCTCTCTGCTGCTGCCCAGCAGAGAAAGGGCCCAGAGATTTTGGATTCAATTGCACTTTGAGGTAGGAAAGTGAGGAGCAACCGCAATATATGTGTCACAGTTGCAAAGCTGACTAATTGCTGAAGATGCCCAGCCGGAGCTTTCACTCCTGGCTCTTCGGCTGTGGGAGCAGAGGCCAAGAGCTCGTGTTCACCTGTCACTGCTGCTGTTCAAACGAGAGAGGGCGCGAGA